>NC_084593.1:35342912-35627912 GCF_033807715.1 Cololabis saira | reverse complement strand
CCGTTCGACGCTTTCCCCTCGGCCTGCTCTTCCTTTCAAAGGAGTGTACATATGATTTTTGGTTTCATACCAATTCCACCTGGAGTCTCGAAGGAAAGAATAACAAATATGGGAAACATTTAATCCAGAATAATATGTTTATGCAGAGACCTGTGGACTTGGGGAGGAATGGACCCCCTCTGATGTGGTCTGCTGCCAGCGTGTGTGTACGTGAGTGAGTGTGATGGTACTTGTGGGTTGCTGTGTGTTTTGGTTGGATGTGCGAGACGGGGTGAAGAGACCCTCCACCCCCTGGGGCCAGGAACTATGGGTACGGAGGAAGAGAGGCCTAACACACTCAGATTTCCACAGTGGGTTTGTGTTGTGTGTGTGTGTGTGGGGTGTGTGTGTGTGTGTGTGGTGTGTGTGCGGTGTGTGTGTGTGAGAGAGAGAGCAGGATGTGACAAAAAAACAGGCAGCAAGTAAGCATTGGAACATAACTGCAGTAAAATCTATAAACACCTAAGTTATTGTGTTGCTTCACAATTTTTTTTTTCATGCACCAAAATAAATGTTATCCTTCTAGTTCATTTCTACTTATGGGATGGAATACAGAGAAAATACTCCGAACTACAAGGTTTCTGAGTGCTCTGATGATGTACTGTAGGAACATTTTAGTTTGATAGAAAATGATTGTTTCAGTCAGCGATTAGTTGAAATATGAGAAACTCAGAGGGGGCAGGAAACACAAGTAGTCACATTAAACACAGTTAAGCGATATTCTTTATGACCATGCTGAAGATCAATACCCAATTCCAGCTATAAACACTCGGTGGACATAAAAGACAATAGTGTACATCCAGAGTATTACAGTTCACGGTGGAGCAAATAAAAAAAGAAGAGAAATGGATATATACAAAAGGAGCAACAAGCTTACATTAGCTATTCATAGCCGTGTGGTTACCCAAGTCCCATTCAATAAACTTGATGGCAGCTGATACACACATCACATCCTGACTCTACATGCGTTTGTGTGTCATGCAGCTGACGTCTGAAACGCTGTGGATGACTCTGTCTTCATCGCCATCTGAACCGCTCTTCTGATTCCTGAGAGGATCAACGACTGCTGCTGGATCATGTGGCAAACAACCGAAAAAGCTTTGTTTGTCGTCTTCCTACAGTTTATTTAAGGTATATGAGTCCTCTTTATTTTGTTCTGTGAGTTATTTGTATTTCTAAAGTTTATGAGAAATTACCTGAATGTAAATTCCAATGTATATGTAGTCTGACCTAATTAATAAATTACTTGTTGACAGTTTTGAAGTCTTTGATTCGCTTTTACAGGAATCATTATGGAGTAATGAGGAAGTACTGAGGTATAAATATGCTGTAGTTCACAATACAACAATACAGCATAAACATAAACATAAACATGGTGACCTTATTGTTAAGTGATGAGAAACCACCGAGCACTTGGACTGATGCTTTGATTTACTTGGAGTAAATCAGTAATAAACTGAGAAGTTACAGATTAGAGTCAAGAATAAATAATTACATTATTGTGAAGTACCCGATTGCCTAGTGATTCACTTATATAATATCTTTGCACAAATTTCTTAATAATTGATCATTGTCAATAATGAAGGAGATATTCATCAGTTCATCTTTTGTTCTTCTCTCAGAAACGGGAGAACTGTGTGTACCTGGCACGATAATAATCATAATACTATTTAAAATAATCTGTAATAATAATCTTTATTTATTTGTCAGTATATATATATATCTCACAAAACGAGTACTCTGCTTTTATCCCATCACTAGTTAATCTAGGAGCAGCATGGCAGGCTGCGGGCTGTATTTTTAGTGGCTGCACCATATTTTGTGTCATTTGCAGATAATATAACATTATAACATAATTTCTATAATGCACAATACCAATTCCTTTTTAAAAAATGTCTTAACTCTAACTAATCAATTTAAGCGGGTACACTTAGAATAAACATGTGTTTCAGACCGTTACTCCTGGTACAGCCTGTGTGCGATGTCTAGTACAGCTGAGCAACATGGAAGCAGCCTGATGGACAGAGTAATGCTGTTTCCATGTTGCTCATGTTGTCATCTTGCACTTCTAGAAATCTAACATGCACAAGCATGTTTCCTATCAACCAGCAGAAAAGGCCATTTTTGTCATTTGAAAGGGGGACATTGGTGAAGTTGTGACATCCTTGTTTTTATCACTCTGGAAACACAGTTCATGTCTCTTCTGTTTCTTGTGTGTCAAATGGGAGAGTTCTCCGTTAAATCAGCGTAAGAAGACTGTTGTAGTCTGGCACACTGCTTTTCAAAACCCCCTTTCACATACTCACTCTGTGATGTGGTGGAAGAAACACGAGAAAAAGAGGGATTTTCTGTTTTCTGACATTTGTGCCGACTGAAAAGAGAGTTTTTACATGTCTGAACATGCAGCCGCTGTCTTGATGTAAAGGTCATGAAGCCAGTTTAATGCTGAATTTACAAACTGAACATTATTTTTATGACTCATTTAAAATATTTAATAACTCTGTTTTATTAACTTTATAAGCTCCAATTTTACAACTCGGTTATTCAATGTTTTTCTCACAATAACAGGATGAGAAAGTGTAGAAAAATGTCTTTAAAAAACAGACAGACTTCGTTCCTGTTCTTGCATATCTCGTCACATCTGAAAGGTATTTTGTCTCTCATTATTTAAGAGGCAGTGGCTGTTCCCCTGTGTACTTGTTAAAAGGGAGTTTTCCTCGAGGTGAAAGTGCAACATTTAGGGCTGGAGATTATTTAAATAAATTGAGCAAACGTATTTACTGAGCATTGCACCGCAATTCACCGCTGGGTGAGTCTTGATTTATCACAGAAACAATGGATGTAGTAAATTTAATTTTAAATGCTGTATTTGGATTCACTTGTTTTTAGTGGCCATTTTTTCACATCTCAAGCTACTTAGTTAAAGTTAAGATTTAAAATGTTATGGTCAGGAAAACATGCTGGACTTTGATTAAAAAGTAAATAAGTCCCACTCCCTGAGGTAAATATACAAAATATGTCCTAATGCAATACTTTAAATTGAGAATCGTGCTGCTAACAATGATAGATATATAGATAGATAAAAACATGAAACCATGAAACGAACATGGGTTTGTTTCATGACTGTTTCACATTTTGTTCTGAGATCAGAGTGGTAAATCTGCAGGTACCGTTTCTAAGAGGAGAGAGTGAAAAAGAAGAGATTGTCCGTTAGCGGACATTTATATTTGGGGTGCCAGAAGATTATCATATCAGAACATATCCACTGCCTTGCCACATCATTTTGAATTTATTAGAGGAAATCTAAGACGACCTGGAATCTCTAACTGGGAGTCTACATGTACCCGCTAGACTAAAATGTTTCTGCAGCTTTTAAAGTATTGTTTTTATTTGTTTAATTTCATTTTAATGGACACATCAAGAATTTTTTGCTCCAAGGATTTGGACATTTTGGTACATTCAAAATGTGTTTGTTCTTTATTTATATAGCACTTTTCATACAATAGTAACGCAAATTGCTTTACATAATAAAATCAACATCTAACATGTAAAAACTTACGCACTCGTGGTTAAAAAAAACACATCCGGTCATTTTCACACACAGCCTCACATTAATACCCACACAGCACACATATACCCTGACTGCATCTTAAAAATGTCAGATTTTTGGATAATCTGGCTCAGGCTCATGTTGTAACAAGAAGTTGGTCAAGTTTCTGATTATCAAGAAATGGCTTTAGCACAAAAGAGAGGAAGAGAGAAGAGAGATTGAACTGGAATATGTCACTGATCCTGACTGAATTTAGCCTCAAGTAGGTTGCATGGAAGCAGGGACAAATAAGTTACCACAGAGGTTTATTCTGTGCAGCTAAACTGGTTGAGAGAAGACTAACAACCAGGATTTCTTCATCTCTGAAAATAACTCTGTATATAACTGATCTTCTATGTTTGTGTTACCTTTTTTTTCATTAACCAGCATCAACATTTTACAGACACATTTTGATTTGGCATTATAAACATCATTATAGTCCATTTAGGTTATAACGATAAAGGTGATGGACTTTGTGAAGGCGATATTTGTACTGATGGTCAATAGTACATCTGTTCAATGGTTTACATGCTGTATAGTTCTGTTCAGTATTATTAAAGTTATGGAAATATGCACTCATGGCAGCTCTCATGCTTCTCATCCAACACAAAGGAGTGTTTCGCACAGGTCAAACCTCTTGTTGTATTGTAAATGTATTGTTTCTCCAGTCATGGTCTCTACTTTTTTATTTATTTATTTTTTTGAATTAAATTAAATTGATCAAGAACATGTACAAGATAGCACAAAATGTAAAAGTATATCCATCCATCCATCCATCCATCCATCCATCCATCCATCCATCCATCCATCCATCCATCCATCCATCCATCCATCCATCCATCCATCCATCCATCCATCCATCCATCCATCCATCCATCCATCCATCCATCCATCCATCCATCCATCCATCCATCCATCCATCTTCATCCGTTTATCCGAGGTCGGGTCACGGGGCTAGTAGCCTAAGCAGGAAAGGTCAGACTTCCTTCTCCTGGCCACTTCGTCTACCTTATCTGGGGGGATCCCAAGGCGTTACCAGGCCAGCCGATGGACATGGTCCCTCCAGCATGTCCTGGGTCTCTTCCCAGTGGGACATGCCCGGAAGACCTCACCAGGAAGGCGTCCAGGAGGCATCCTGACCAGATGTCCGAGCCACCTCATCCGGCTCCTTTCGATGTGGAGGAGCAGCAGCTCTTCTCTGAGCCCCTCCGAGCTTGATCGAGCTTCGTCCCCTGTCTCTGAGTGATAGTCTAGGAACCCTTCGGAGGAAACTAATTTCCGCCGCTTGTATCTGCGATCTTGTTCTTTTGGTGGCTACCCACAGCTTGAGATCATGTGGGGATAGGAACGTAGACCGACTGGTAAATCGAGAGCTTTGCCTTTTAGCACAGCTCCTTTTTCACCACAACAGAACGTTGCAGAGTCCACATCACTGCGGACGCCTCAGCCTATCAATCTCCCGCTCCATCCTTCCCTCATTTGTGAACAAGACCCCAAGATACTTGAACTCCTCCACTTGGGGAAGAATCTGATCCCCAGAAAAGGCACTCCACCCTTTTCCAACCGAAGACCATGCTCTCGGAGTTAGAGGTGCTGATTCTCATCCCAGCCACTTCACATTTGGCTGCAAAACACTCCAGCGAGAGTTGAAGGTCTGATGAAGCCAACAGAACCACATCATCTGCAAAAACCATAGACCCAATTCTGAGGTCACCAAACCCGCCCCACAACATCCAGAGCCTTAAGGAACTCAGGGCGGATCTCATCCACCCCTGGGACTCTGCCACCCAGGAGCATCTTAACAACCAAGGTGACCTCAGCCCCAGAGATAGAAGAGCCCACCTCCAAGCTTGAAGGCTCTGCCTGCTCAGAGGAAGCGTGTCGGTGGGATTGAGGAGATCCTCAAAGTATTCCCTCCACCGACTCACAATGTCTGCAGTTGAGGTCAGCAGCGCACCATCCCTGCTATACATAGTATTGGTGGTGCAATGCTTCCCCCTCCTGAGCCGCCAGATGATGGACCAGAATTTCTTTGAAGCCGCCTGGAAGTTGTTCAACACAGCCCACAATCTTTCACCAATCTGAACTCCAATGTATGCCCAGCCCCATGTGGCACCTCTAACCTTGGGCAACTCCAGAGTGGAACAGAGTCCACCCCCTCTCATGAAGATTGGTTTCAGAGCCTGAGCCATGTGTCGAGATGAGACCGACTATATCCAGATGGAACTCCTCTACCTCGTGCACCAGAGAGGTGCCCATGGGGCCGGGCTGGGCACAGCCCTGGCCTCCAGGCACTCGCCATCGAGCCCCACCCCCAGGCCTGGCTCCAAGGGGCTGCTGGCCCACGTCTGAGCAAGGGCAAACAGTGATCCTTTTGTTCATAAGGGGTCTTTTGAGCTGCGCTTCTTCTGGCTTCTCACCTTGGACTTGTCTGTCTTTGGTGACCCTACCAGGGGCATAAAGCCCGGGACAACTGAGCTCCTAGGGTCACTGGAACACACAAACCCTTAAACCACGATAAGGTGGCGCCTCAAGGAAGAGGAAAAAATATATCAGGGTAAAATAACAGAATGCAATTGTTAATTTAAAGCTACAAGCAGCATTGATTGGGCCCGCAAATCAATGACCACCGCCCCCTGATGCCACCACCTTCTCACACTATTCTGCTAAATCACATACAGTACATGTGAATTACATTAATTATTGAATTGTAATGCCATTTCAATGCCATGACAGGCACTTCCCACAATGTACTATTCCTGTTTTGTTTTTTTTGTGAGGCATCATGAACTCCTTAAGTATGTTCTCACAATGTTTGACATGTCTGACTATTCCAAAAGTTAGGGACGTTTCTTCCTTCCACCACATAGCGTTGCTATGACTATGAGCAAATATGACCATATGGATCTGTCCAGGGTGGCTCTCACAGGATATCTGAGACATCTAGGACAATGTCAAACATAATGCAAAAATGACATTTCCTATTGCCAACAGGTGGTGCTACTACTTTTCCTGAATATTATATAGTAGATGTATTCAGAGTTTTCAGAGTTAGACCTTAATCATACACATAAAGATTTGCGCCAGATTAAACAATATATGGTTAGGTTTCAGCAAAGGGTGCCACAAGTTGCCCAGCGCACCAAATATACTATCAACGCCTCTACAACTCTAGGCTGACTTTGAAGTGCAAAACTTGATGACCTGCATGAAATGTTTGCCTTCGTGAAAGGGATCTGATCCTTAAATCTCCCCACTGAGGGAGAAATGGGTGATGGATAATGAATTTCTTTCATATGTGTGTGGCAAAACGATTTACTTCGTGTTTCATGGTGAATGCCGTTAGACATCCATCCACAAAACGGCATGTGGTGCGTGATGACAGTTTTGAGTGTATTCAGTTTGAATCGCAGACAGATCTGATGAAGCATGGCGTAAATACAAGACATAATGTCACCAAAATCATGTTCGTTTACCAGAAGGTGGCGCTATGGAGTTCCTCCAAGATTGTCATATATACACTTGTTCAGAGTGGAAGCTGCATCAAATATATACATTTTGCTTCAGATTGGACTTTGGAAGTTAGAACAACTTTCCTACTCATGGCAAGACATCAGACTTTCCTCCCTCTCATGGCGACGCCCTCTGATCGAAAGTTACACGGTTTCTACTGTCAGTCATCCTCAATGTCTTAATGTCAGGTTGACCAGGTTTGAGATGTATCAGCTCATCCCACTAGGAGCAGCAATACTTAATAGAAAACATGACATTTCCTGTTGTCAACAGGTGGCGCTACAACCTGAATGTTACGCTGTAGATGTGTTCAGGCTCAAACTACAATAATACACATCAGTTTTGGTTCAGATAAAACCATGTACAGCTGAGTTACAGCCAATGTCTTTCTTGTCGTGAACCCTTGAAATGACATCAAACGTAGCCAGGTCACTATAGTTACGCCCTGTGATAAAAAATTGTAAGCTTTGCAATTTAGCATTAGC
Source organism: Cololabis saira (assembly GCF_033807715.1). Taxonomy (NCBI): domain Eukaryota; kingdom Metazoa; phylum Chordata; class Actinopteri; order Beloniformes; family Belonidae; genus Cololabis; species Cololabis saira. The sequence goes on along the minus strand of NC_084593.1, from coordinate 35,620,286 downwards.
CATGTGTCTACATCGTATAGAAAAAAGGTTTGAGTTAATCTCTAGGAGGAGTTCATTAAAGTATGAGGCCTGGAAATCAGAAAATACTGGAAAAATCATATATTTTACTCAAAAAATGGCGGACGTCCTGTTTGAGTTAGAGCATGGGTTAGTCGAACACATCAGTCACATATATTTAATCTATGTAGGTGAAAGCATATTGTAGGGCTCGTAGAGAAACATGAAGCAGGTGGGGCCATTGAGCCCATTTTTGTATACCCATGCTATCGCCCCGAAAATTTTGACGTATGTGCAAAATCTTAAAAAGGCGATACATTTAGGCAAATAAGAATAAGAAACCTTACAGATACAATAGAGTCCAATGTATTAAAGCTGGGTTTTTAATACAAAAAATTGGACTTGTGGATATTGTATCTCACACAAATTATGAATAAATTAATACTGCAAAGCATTCCCTTGTTTTCAAGGTCACATTTTCTTGAAAATATAATTATTATTTATGATCCTCATTCCAGGTCAGTTATTAAGCTGAAGGCCGATTTTGTCAACAAAACTTAGAGTCAAAGAGTAAAAAACACTGGAGTCCAAATAACCACAGGAGAGGTTGAAGTTGAAGTTGAATTCAGTAGTTTATTCCACACAAGGCTTACTCGGGTCCACATCATTATGAAGCTTTGCTCTGTGTGTCCCCACCATGAACTCCCATCCTGCCCTCTTATGAATCCTTTTTCAGGCCTTCACAAACTTTTAATTTGTAAAAATCAAGCATTTGTGTTTACACCCTTTCTGTAAAAATGGTTCAAGAAATTGGAGCAGGAACAAATCCAGAAGAGATGTAATAAAGTTTCTTTATTACATTTTCAAAATGTACATTTATGATCCGAATCTCATTAAAATTTTGTCATCAAAGCAAGTTTTCACTAGATAAGAATTATGTAAGATTTTATATGAGATCTTTAAGTAGATATTTTCTTGACAGTAACTAAGACCATTTCCATTTGAAAGCAAATGCAGGATGATGAAACCACAGTGTCTCTGATGTTCCCGCTGGTTGTTTCTGATGAAGGGACAGTCAGGGTCTGTACAGATGGTTCTTGGGGGAATTGTGCAGTCCTTAGGTGAAATGCTCTGATATATATTTTCTTTTTTAAGGAGCATGTTTATATTGAGTTGAAGAAGCTGAAAATCTGAACAAAAGGGACTATTTGCTCTGCTGTTTGCTTGTTGTCACCTGCATGTAATTACCTCAGTGGGCATATTGAAGTATTCGATCAAAAAGTGTGAAAATGTGTTTTTCCATATCAAAAGTTTTATATTTAGGATACTTCTGTTTTGTAAAATGAACTTCTAATGCAACAAGTCAAGGCCAGGGAACTTTAGTTTGATTGATCACCTACAAAGCAGTGATTTTGCAAAAGGCGCTTATAAATGCAGGATACAGGCTCTAACGGACTACTGGGGAGTCAGTCTGTGCTCGAGTGTCTGCCAGGCAGACTCTCTGCGTTTATTGATATTGGCAGTACGGCCTTTTTAATGTATTAGGTGTTAAACCTCCTCATACATTTCCATTATGGGCTGTTGTTCGTTTGGGAAATAACAAGCGGCATGCGCCCTTCCAATATCTGAATCAGTTTGCGGTAAATCAATACACGACAACCTCATAGTCTGTTAATGGAAGCCATGAATGGGCTCTTAGTAGTCACATCTGGCTTGACACAGCTGTGCCTTCTCATCTTTGCTTTTGGTTCGTGCAACGGACTAAACTAGGACAAGCTCAGTGGGAAATGTTGAGGCTGCGTTGTCAGACGTCTAGGATTTCTGGATTCTCTTCGTCTCCTGGTCTGCTAGTTTGATTATCTGTGCTGCTCCGGGCTGATTTGATCATCGCTGAGATGAGCTGGTTATCCTTTGATTGCAGGGACGTTAAGGACCCACAAGCAGAACTGGACACTCCCATCACTACTGTTTTTTTCAATCACACCACTTGGTAAATGCATAACTGGATAAATGAGGTCTTCATAAAACCTTTGGGTCTGAGTGATTTTGTTTAACACAGAGTAAAACTATTTGGTTGATGATTGATTTCACTCTGACTTTATAAAATGTGCATTAGAATAAATCTTCATCTATTTTTATTTCTATTTTTTTGTTAGTCAGAGTGGGGTGACGTGTTTTTCCTCCTCAGTCTGAACATAAATTACATCTTGTACGCTTTAATGCCATTTTAAGTTTGAAACTAATGCACAATGTTGTGTGTCTGACTTCCCATAATGCCTCTGTTGTCTCAAGAAGCACTTCTGCTGCTGACACTGATGGGAAATGACTTGAACAAAGATGCAGCCGGCTACGTTTTTTTTTTTTTTTTCTATTCCATGTCTGTTTGCAAAGATTTATTTGTTTACAATGACAACATAGCAGCAGCAATCCTGGAAAGAACAAAGGAATCAAGAGGGAACAGAAACAGAGGAAAGTAACGACAAACAAACAACAGGTGACGACAGAAGCAAGGCGGCGAGCAAAGCCGATGTAATGGAACCAAACACACAAAAAGTTACGCAAAACAGAGAAATAAAACTGTGTTTGCAGAAGAGAATATGAAGTTAAATCAGAATACTGAAGAGGGAAAACCAAAGATGACATAAACATGAGACCATAAAACAAAGAACACTGAAATCCATAAACAACTTTACAGCTCCACAGCTAACTATAATAATAATAATAATAATAATTCATATGGGTCATAAACATGAACTTAATCTCATCTGTTTCATATTGATATAGTAGCTTTACTTTAAAAAATAACTTGAACTCAAAAGTCATCTTGTAGATAATAGGCTCTAAAAAACCTGAATATGAACATTAAACCACATTGTGTTTCTTAAAATCCTATGGTGATGTGGTTGTTTTTAATATTAGGAAGCTCATGATGGCTAGAGTTACCAATATAAAAAGTAATGTGAAAATAAGAGCTTTTATTTCCGAGCAAATACTATAGTTATGAGCAGGGGCGAAAATCCCGGGGGGGACAGGGGGGACAAGTCCCCCCCATTAGTAAAGCTGTCCCCCCCTAGAATAATTTGAGACAGAATTAATAATTTTGGAACAATGCAGTAGTATTTAGTAGTGATGCACCAAAATGAAAATTTGTGGCCGAAACCGAAATCGAAAATAATAATAAACAGTAAAATCTCATTACACTTAAAACAAGAGTCATCACCAGAAAAATAACTTGTTATTTGACAATTTTCACCTGTTTCAAGTAATTTTTTCACTAGAAATAAGTAGAAAAATCTGCCAGTGCGACAAGATTTATCTTATAAGCAAAACAATCTTGTTCCACTGGCAGATTTTTCTACTTATTTTAAGTGAAAATCTACTTGAAACAGGTGAAAATTGTTGTTTTTTTTTCCACTGATGAGTCTTGTTTTAAGTGTAATGAGATTTTTTTTAACTAAAAATGAGACATTTTAACTAGAAATAAGACAAATATTCTTGTTAAGATTTTGGGTTTTTGCAGTGTATTATGTCAGATGTGCTGTATTATTGCCACCTTCCACCTAATACCATTGTTTTGTATTACTCTAAGAAAGGTCTTCTGCCTGTTTGCGAGATAGAGTTGAAAATGTCAAAATGCTGTATTAAAGGAAGGCTAAAACTTTTATTCCTTGTCCCCCCCTGGATTTATTCTCTAGAATTTTACTGTTTATTGTCCCCCCCAACTATGAAACGGGATTTTCGCCCCTGGTTATGAGAAATATGCAGGAATCAAGCATTTTCCCTGTGGCATCACGTCTCCTCCTGCCATTGACTCCATGGCCACACCAGTGGGCCAGAAGTACTAAATCTCAGTCTTCCCTTTCCTCTTTCTCGCTCTGACTCTGTCTCCTTGGCTCTCAAAGAAGGTCTTATTGTGGCGATGTCAGCTGTCTCAAGGGCATCCAGAACAAAGACGCTTTTCACCGCTCTGCACATCCTCATCTCATCCCTCACTCCCAGCTCTCTTTTCCTCCCCATCTCTCTCCCCTGTTCATTCTGATGCCCGCGTGTAACACACACCTCTCATTGGGTTTTTTTTTCTCCACTTTTCATTCCCTCTCATTCTTCACCACGGTCTTGCTCCGGCCTTCTTACCGGTGGGCTCAAGTGCAGGAACAGGTTCATGCAACGATGCAAACCCAGGATATTAAAAAAATGAATCCTTCGTCAAGTTTAGTGATTTAAACTTTGATGCAAGTACGTTTGTGATTATTCTGCCTCTGGCACGCCGGCGTGTGTGTGTGTGTGTGTGTGTGTGTGTGTGTGTGTGTGTGTGTGTGTGGATATACATCCTGCATGTATCTGTGCCTGGCAGAGTGTGGAGGCAGGAGGAGAGAGATGTATGAAGGCAGCAGCAGCTGGTGGAGATACACAGTGTCAAGAGAGCTCAGAGAGACAGAGAGAGAGGACAACAGAGGATGCCTCCTTGGCCAACTGTGTGGAAGGGGGACAGTGGAGCATAACAAACAGGATCCACCTTTCTGCTTGGCTAATTTTCCCCATTAAAACAACCCAGCAGGAGCCTCAGCAGTCCACCAGCTGGAACAGAGGTTATTTTAGTGCCTGTCTTTCAGCGGGATGTGTGTATGTGTGTCACTTGCATCTATTTTGGCACGTGAATCTGCGGTTAAGGGAAGCATAAAGATCGTCCATAGGAACTGATATTCATTTCCTTTTCTCCACTTGTGCATTAACAAATAAAATCCACACGGATGTGCCCTGCGTGCGTGTGTGTGTGTGTTTTGTTGCACCCTGCTTGTCGTCTCTATAATGTACCAACCGCTGATATTGATATATGTGCCTAGATTTGCCCATTCATCTCTTTATGTGGCTAAAGTCATCAGCCCTCCTCTCCTACGTCTCAGTCAGATCCTAAACTAATCCCCAGCCCTGCTACTCTGACAAGAAAATCCCCTATTTTAATGCATGCACACACATCTCTTTCAGCCCCTGGCCACCCCTGCCCCCCACCCATACACCCACCCACCTTCTTTTCTCCTTTATCCCTTGTCTGTGTACCTGTGCACAGCATCCCCCCGGCCTCCTTCCCTTCCACTAAAGCATGTCTTGTACACATACTGGCGTTTCTGATATTTGTTAAGGTAATATCTCCATCGTGCGCTTATGTGTCTGAAAATGCAATTAAATTTTCGCTTTTTGCTAACGCGAGAGTTTGGCAGCAAACGTTCGCTGGAATGCAAATGATTGACTGGAGGAAAGCATGACCAGTTAGTGCAAATTTGTGGTTTAAGGAAAATATGTATTGTGGCTGTAAGTAATGTTTCCTAAAGCATCATTGATGTTGGACGAAGTCACTTTTCTTTCTCGTTTTTTTTTTTATCTGTTTGAGGATTTCAGAGTAGAGGTGACCCTATAAACTACATTTTATAATTGTGTCTTAAAAGGAAGAACGGTACCCTTCTGAAGAAAAAGAAAAGTTTAAAACTATGGGATGTTCAGTTGTGGCAGAAAAGATTCAATATTAAAAAGAAATTGGATTCCTCCTTCGATGCCCATCGATCCATCCACATGCAGCAGCCAAACAAGCCGCACACGCCCACAGCTGCAAACAAATTAAGAATCATATACCAATGCTGAACACCCCCCCATGAACCTAAATAGCATTAAGTGGGTATAGATAATGGATGGATAATTCAGCATAACATGTATGATTTCAGTCTCTCAGTCTGGGAGAAGAAGAGGTTCTAGGTATACTTGAAACATGCCAATTTGAAAAGTAAAGTAATTTATTTCCTTGCAACCTTAATTCCTCTCTCTCCTTCAGCGGTTCAGAAGTTATTTGAATAAAAATGTACCAAATGCCCTGATTGTCTGGCCACGTCCGTTGACTCCAGCCAATAAAAACTGCAATCAGAAAAGAAGTGCTAAACTCCTTTCCCTGCATCTTTATACCAATACTTGCAGCTGCAGACTTAAGAAAGGACTGGTGGTAGATCAGATCTACCGCGACCGCCTGTTACACCCTCTCCCACCTGCTGACGCTCCGGTCTTAAACGCTTTCATATGTGTTGCAGTCAAGAGACAACACATTTACATTTCGACGACCAAACTGAGCCACACCTGTCGAGATACTAGTTGATGATGAGTTCATGGTTTCCTCTGCAGCATCAGCAGTGGCTGCTACACAATCAAATCTAATTATCAATCAACTCTAGTTATCAATCACATCTAGTGATCAATTAACTCTAGTTATCAATCACATCTAGTTATCAATCAACTCTAGTTATCAATCAACTCTAGTTATCAATCAACTCGAGTTATCAATCAAATCTAAGTATCAATCACATCTAGTTATCAATCAACTCAATTTATCCATCAAATCTTCTTATCAATCAACTGTAATTATCAGTTGCTTGGCAGCGAAACAACCCATCGATGCTGCTTCACAAAAAACATTCTTCTATTCATGTTTTAGTGCCCCTTTAATGTGAAACAGGGTCACCCTGCACACTCCATACCAAGCCCAGGATTCACATCAGGATAAAACAATGACTTGAAAACCAGCTTCTTTAGATGTTCTGAAATATTTTATGAGACGTCAACGTTACTTGTACGGCATAGTTCCAGATCAAAGTTGACAAAGCTCATATGAAGCCTATCATGGGACAAGTTTGTGGTTTTACCTTTACGTTTGTAAATGAAATTCACGACACCTGTTACTGCTTCATTGAGTCATCGGCTAAAAACAAACCAAATATGTACGAGCTGTTACAGGAGGACCCCGAAGTGATCTGCTGGTGTCCCTCACTCGTCTTCTCTCCTTTCCTTCCCTCTACTTCTCTGTCCTTCCTTCAGCTCCATCCATAATTAGAAGTATCTCTTCGGTAGATGTTTGCAGGCCAGAGCTTCCAGAGCTGCATGCAGTCTGCAGTCCCCCCTCTGACCATCCTAGCGTCCGCTGTCTGCATCAGTTTATATAGTCGTCTCTGCGGTACATCAGCTGACCATCTATCAGTCATATTTACATCAAACTCTTAGTTCTTCAGCTAACTGATAAAAAGTATTGATATATTTAATCTTACGTACCAATGATGATATATCTGTGCCTCTCCTCTCTCTGCTCTTCGTTCTCTCTTTCCTACCTCCCTTTTCCTGCTCTACATGGGATTCTTCAGCAGGAGGGTCCCCCTTATGATCCAGGTCCTGCTCAAGGTTTCTTCCCTCTTAAAGGGAAGTTTTTATCTGGTCAATGTTTGGCTTTAAGGTTTATAAACCCCTAGGGAAGTTCTTTTACTGGCTATTGTCTCAGGGCTCATGATCTGGGTCTCTGAAAAACACCTAGGGACAACTTGTTTTATAATAGTTGCTACATTAATAACATTTAAAATTGACATATACAATAATCTTATTCTTTTTAATTTCATTTTAGCACATTACCATCTTATCACCTATACATGAACAGCAGCTAATTTACATCTCTGTATCTGAGACAGCGGGGTCTCATCTGCAAGATTACATGGGCTGTGTCTTGGTTTATGGGTTCAAGACTGCTGACAATAAATATAGAAGACATAACAGCATTTTATGAGGTTTTCTTTAAAAAAAACTTGCCATATCTGTTGTAGCAAAAATTAAAATGTTTTCAAATACATACATATAACTATGCAGATGTCACACAAGTTTGACCAAAGGACCGATTTACACTCTCGTGGATCGTCAAGGTGTTTTATAACTCATAGCTCATCTGTATTTTACATTGTTGCTTTCTTGTCTGTGACGCATTTTATTTTCAATTTGTGTATTTTATAGCATTTTAATGTTCATAATAAAAATACACTACTATGTTGTGACTCGTCTAAGCACCATATTCCATAAATTATGTGCAGCTGCAGTGAATTAAGCCAGTAAAGAAGGTCAATTAGTGCATTGTAGTCTGTACATGCAAAAAATGGATTAATTTATCTAATGAGTAAAACCAAAAACTTACATTAATATAAGTTTCCTCCTTTTTTTAAGCAAAACCAAAAGCAAACAATAGAGTTAATCTGTGCAATACCTTTTTTCACATTAAGTCGGTAAAAGGACTGTCTGCATTTGCAGGCGAGCAACAATCAGGTACAGTTGACCTTGGCATGTGTGCGAACACATGCAACACACAAAGCTGAATGGACCTGACAAATGGCAGCGCCGCAGCTCAGTTGGATAGTAAATGTATGTTTAAACAAAACAGAGCGACGCTTGCACGCACAACACTTAGCGACCGGTCAAAGATATAAGATTGATTTGGTCTTTTTTTCGCTCGCACTTTACAACACACACCCACACACACATGTGGTGGAATATGAGTGATGTGATTCAGCACACCTCTCGGCAGCCACTCTGCTTTCCATCCTGACGCCTGAGCAGAATACTAATCGCTGGATCACATTACAAAGAGAGGGAGATAGGTCTTTACTGCGGAAAGAGAAGAAGAGGCATGGAATAGCACAAATTATATCAGATAGAAGAACTAAAAAGGTGGACGTCGTAGGCCACGGTGTGTAGCTTTCATCTCCACCCTCCTGTGAGCAGCATGCGAATACCGCGGTATTGTGATGAAAGAGTAATGTCCTATGTAGGTGAGAGTAAAGCTAAACAGCAGGGCTGGAGAAATGCCAGAAACAGAGATGAGATCAGGAGAAGGAAAAAAAAGAAAGTTCCGTCCACCTGAATAAAAGTCATCCACCAAAAGAAGCTGGTAATACAAAAATACTTGATTCAATTGCTTAAGTACTGCTCACAATACAAGTGAGCAGTCCCAGCCGTGCAATAACATCACGATGTGGAATGATGAATGGAGTGTCTTACGTTTCCTGGCATCGTTTCACGTGAAGTCCATCCCCAGACACAACCTGAGCACTTCTGTGTAATCAAGCCGCCGTGTCACAGGTGAGCTGAGTTAAGTCGGGCTTGTTGGAGTGTTTTCCAGGGTGGCCAGAAGACTGACATCTGGGAACTCGGACAAGTCAACACTTTGGGATCACAGTTATGAGCAGCTATGTTTTGTTGGTGAGTGTTATTGCCGTGTGGGATGCGCTGAGTCACTAACTCTGCAGCGATATTCATGTGACTCATATGTGTCATATACAGCTATAACATCATCATTGTTTTATGCATTTCATAGGATCAGTGAAAACAGTCAATGGTACTAGGTATTCTGCAGAATTTACATTTATTTATAAGATAAATACTTGAAAAAGCAGCAGTATTTGCAAATTTGAAACATAATGTTTAAGTGATTTAGGAGGGAAATAATCAGAATAATTGATTTGGAGATCAAAGATGAACTATAAAAAGACAATATTTGGTGAATTGTGTAAACAGAATGACTAAAATTGACTGAAAATGACCTATTGTTGTTTAAGATTTGATAAATATGTACTGTTAGGCCGTCTTGGAGCATTTTTGCACAGTGGAGTTTAAGTTGAGGGTGTTGCTGTAGCGAGACAAAACTTTGACATTGTCAAGTAGCTAATGCAGTTGTGAAAGTTGGTTAACAAAAACAAAACAAAAAAAAGAAATTAAAAGTAAGCCAACAACTGCACCAGGCCCTTAAGTTGTCCTTCCCAGGCCCAACTTTACCCTGCAGAGCAAGCTCCTACTCCAGAAGGAAGCTCCTACGAAACAAGTTAATTCACATTCACACTGTCAACACTCAATGGTTTTTACCTCAGTTACCTGTCAAGTACATAAAACATCATAACATTAAAATACTCAAATTCCACATGTGCATAGAGCTTTTTAAAAATGTTCTGCCAGGGCTGCTCGGTGGTGCAGTGGGTTAAGCAGCGGCTCATATACTGAGACTACAGTCGTCCTGCAGCGGTCACAGGTTCCAATCCTGGCCTGTGCACCCTTGCTGCATGTCATTCCCATTCTCTCTCTCTACCCCCTTCCTGTCTACAACTTGAATAAAGGGCCATTAAAGCCACAAAAAAATATATATGTATATTTTCTGCCTCTAACCCTCTGTCTAGTGCCTTGCGTACGGTACATCCCACATCTCTGGCTTACCTGAGGAATCAAGCAACTGCACTGCTGAGAGAGGAATGAGAAGTCAAACGTGAACTCCTACGTTTCAATAGATGAATTATACCGAGTCCCACTTACTCCTGTTTATCATCAGTATTAGCCACATTAGCCACATAGGAAGCTGAATGACTTAGCAGTTGGGTATATTTCACTTCTATAAGTATCAGTAATTCCTGGAGCGCACGTGACGGACCTGTATGTACAGTCCTGTGTGTGAAAACTGCTGGAAACTGTGTGCCACCTTGTTAACAGAAGAAAAACCCGCGACCGCTGACACATTTAGAGAAGAGAAGAAGCCCCAGCCACCTGAACAGGCCTCCAGAGGAAACCCATAATGGAGACATTTAGCATCATCCACTGATCTTATTGAGAAGAAGTGTTGGACCTTTCTGTCGTGTGCGCCGACTCAAATCAGAGTTTATTTCGGATCGGTCTGAATCAATATCAAATGCCAGATTAGGGCAGCGCATTGTCCTCTAGTCTCAGTTCTACTCGCTTTCACTGAGTCTCACATATCCTCCCCTCTCCTCTCCTCACCCCCCCCATCCCCACCCCTCCCGGCCCCCCCAACCCCATGCTGAAGCAATTATGTCCAGCGGGTGTGAGTCTTCCACGGGCAGTGTGAGGGTGATTGATGATGCTGTCAGCACAGGGAACATGTTTTAACGTCAGAATAATCTCCGAGCTAATATATTACATCCACTGGATAAGGTTCAATCATTACTAATAGCACTGCTAAGTTGGTGAGAGGAGAGCTGGTGGTGAGAGCACGTGCCTGAGAGTGAGTGTATGAGTTTGTGTGCTTGTGCGTATGTGTGTGTGTGTGTATCTCATTAATCTGAGAAGTAGAGGCAGAGAAATCTGGTAAGGCCGGCTAATAAGCAAGTACGACTGTGCAAGGTGGAATAAGCAGCCAGCGAGAGGTGTTTACTTCTTACATAATTACTGTCTAATATCCCATAGTCAGCGGAGACGCTGTTATTGTGAACACCAGAGTCTTACCACCACTTGATATAATATCGTCTTATGAAATAAAAGGGTTGGGAAGAATGGAGCATAATGGCTTCGGATGCTTCAGAAAGAGGCAGCGTTGTGGTGTCTAATCCGTGCTGTCTAATCTCTCAAATGACTGTGACGTTAGATGAAGGGGATCAGGCTGGTGCGAGGGGAGAAATGAGCCCAGTCAGACACAGAAAGTGTGTTTTTTTTCTCCCCGCTGATGTGTACAGTACACGTACAGCAGTGCCCTGCGCTTCCCCAACAAATCCTTCTTTAAATACAGGCTGTGTTGTTTACGGCGGTTCTCTGCCCCGAGACGCCATCCGCTCTGCGCCTGCACCGCTCCCGCTCATCTGACACCGCTTCCTCTCTTATCTGCTGTACATATACTGCTGATCGGATGCACCATCCCCCCCTGCTTTCCTATAGCTAGGTAGACTAGGCGCGTGTGCACGTCGTTCGGCGGCCACGTAAACATGCGCGTATACGTCTGGGGAGAGAGACGGAAAGCAACAAGACAGAAAGTAAGAAATGAACAGTGTGCGTTTGGGAAGAGTCTGCGGGGATGGGTGTTATATTCTGCTGGTGTCAGCTGGCTCCTGGCCTGCAGATTAATAAGTGCGTGCGTGTGCACGGCTGCATATGTACGCAGCACAAACAAAGGCACCCTCACAAAACAGCCATAAACAGATTGGCTCGTCTGGTGAGAAACAAAGGGTTAAGAGAGAATGCAAATTTCACAGGAAAAGGGGAGGGAGCAGGAGGCTGTGTATGTTTGTTTCATGTGTGTGCGTGTGCACATGAAGTGTGAGTGTGGGGCCGGTGCGGCGGTGCGGCGTCGTGATCCTTCTCCCTAATACTGTGTGGAGAATCTCCTCGCCGGGCTCAGCTGCCAGCGCTCTGCACTGTAACAGTGCTATTCTCCTCCTCAGCCGCTGAAACAATGCCGCCATGCCCGTCTGTGCGTCTCCACACAAAGAGCCCGGCGCCGAGACAGACGCCCAGAGTGAACTGAGACACAGCACCGGGACAATGGACTAAGAACGGTTTTGTTCGGCATTGTGCTTTGTGTTTTTTTTGAAGACAAACAATAAAGAAAGTTTCAAGGGATGAGTGACTTTTCCCTCATTGTTGAAACTTTAAGAGGATGTGCAGATTACAGGGAGCAGCTTTGAGCCGCTGGCTAAGCATCACCTGTGTGTGTCTGGCTGGTTTACCTGTAAATCCATCTCTGTAAAAACCCCCTCAGTCATGAATAATAAAGGAGATATTCTCAACGGTACGTGAGTGCTCAGAAGCTGCAGAAAAAGTCTCGTTACGCACGTTTTCCCTCGTCGTCTGGAAGTTCTCCCTCTACTGGTGGCGGCAGATATTGGGACAAACTACCCCAGAGGACAACCTCCCTGGGACCGTGAGCCAATCACGACAGCCGAAACAAGCCCTTTATCTACAGGGGCTTATTAAGTTAATTGAATTAGCGCCTTGTGGTTTCTGAACCCAAATACGATTAGCCTGTTATTACCATGTTATCAGGGTCCCTTGCTACAGTAACAGCAGGTTACTTTTGGCTGCTACACTGGCTCTTTTTTTCTCTCTTTGTCTCTCTGTGTGCCTAATACCAGGTCTTTTAACATATTTGGAAGTCAGCTCATCTGTTAAATACCTGGCAGAGTTACAGTGGAAATATCGTGAAAAGCGACGCCTGTATTGGTGCTGAAATTGATCGGCTTTGACTCTTGTAATCTAACAGTTAAGCACGGAGCGGTGGACCAGTAATGAAATGCAATGGGACATGTTTCCTTCAATGCTTTTAATGCTGATTTTGAAGTATCGTGCGGGGGCAGGATGTAGTTTTGGCTCCGCTGCAAGGGGAAGGTGAAGCGGTGGTTATGGGGTTGGAGCCAGGTCAGACTGATCAGTTCAGACCGTCTTTATCTGCAACAGCGGGCCGAGGTCCTGGACGGTCATAGACCGACAGGGTGGCAACGGGGCAAAACACAGCCCTGTGTCTTTAAATTGGTGTTTAGGAAACTAAACAACTGTTAGTCCAGTTAAAGGATGTCTTTGTTACATTTCATATTTCTTGATGCACATAAAGGGGCAGGTAAAGGACTTTTGAGGGTGTAGGAGCCGCGTAGTGTCTTGGGTGGTTTCTGACTCGTGTCCAGTATCATTGCAAACTTGAATTTATTATTTCCAAGTACAAATAAAAGATTTTCATAACTGAAAGCAAACTTACTTTTCATTTCAACTGCTTTTGGCCTTCCATTTCCAAGTAAACTAAAACTACAATTATTACTTTGCTACAATGAGCTGCGGTCAAAAAAAGGTGTAGCTCCATTACTCCCTGCTCGGTCCCCTTCTTTAAAGGAGCTTGACGCAGGATTTATGAAAAAAAAAATGCGTATACGTTTTAAGTTTTCTAGTAATAATGTCAGATGAAGCGTTCCAAACCAAAAAGAATGATTCCTCTAGTGTATCTCTCCGTTGCCTTGAACAGCCTGTGTGCTGCAAAATGTGCTGCAATTCCGGACCCGAATTTCCCGCGCTGTCCTGTGGATGTGACGTCACATGACGCTGCATGCACGTTCTCCCCGTTCTCCCGTGCCGGCTTCACTGTTGGCTGCAGTACCCCCGACGGCCGTCGTAGCGCTAATGAGTCTCATTTCTTATTCTTGCCTCAAGCTCCTTTAACGGCACCTACGTCTTCATAGCATACTCGTAATACCGCATAGGCATAGAAATAAACTACCAACACCCATAAAAATTTAATCCTGATGTTTAATCTACAGTATTAACATTTGTAAAACAAATAAACTTCAAAATACAGAAAACAAAGTCTGACATGCACATTCACATGATCTCTTATTCATATTAGCGTTTCATAACATTTCATAAAAGGCAAATCTATACTTGTTATTTGAATGTGAGCTTTGTGTTGGGCACTGCTTATGTTAAAATGTGATGTTTGCAACCGTAACCATACATCATGCACAGATTAGGAGTTTCTTTCTAAATCTGCTCTCAGTCACTGAGAGATAAAGGAGGCTGTTGGTTACGCAGCTTCGTTGGCTTCATGGCACTGAGCCTGCTCAGTAGGAGGATGCTCTTTTTCATTGTTTGATCACTTTTGATGTCAGAAACATCTTGGTTGTTGTAGTTGGTGCATTCCCTAATTGTGTAGCATCTAACCTTAAACACATATATTTTTTCTGATTCTGACCATGTACTTATAACACACATTCTGAGTATGCACAAGTTACAGCAAATCACAAAGGTGAAAAGTCTTGACTTTCCACCTGCTATTTTAAAGACCTGCTCAACTTGCAGAGTGCAAAGAAAAAGGGAAGTCGAACCTGAACTCACAAAATCAGTTTTCATTCATTTGCTTGATTTTACTTCTCTGAAGAACTGAGAGGCAGTTTTGCTTCGCAGCTTCACTTGTCGACTCCATCTCTGTTGTCGACATCAGCCAAGGACCAGAGTTAGCATCACGCTAGGAGGCACAGTTTTAATCCTTGGCTACTCACATCCGTCCACCAGAAAGTAAAAACCACCAAGATTTGTGATGCGTCCTTCAGGATCTGCTGGATCCCAGCACCCCTTTTTTACCGGCTCGACCAAAAGGTTATATGCTTCAATTTCCTTCTTGTACCTTTAACCATTTATGAGCACAAATGTGTTTATTTATCTAAATACGGAATTGGAACTATCACTGAAATGAGAGGAAAAACTTAGATCCAAGGTACCAACGTCATGTCGAATGATGTTGGATCGAAGATCAAATACACATTAAATTTGACTCTTAAGACGAACAACTTGGGGTGTTAAGTCTTGATCTTTAAAAATATAATCAAATTTAACACTCAAGTGTTTGGAAACATCTAAATGAACCTGTCCGAACACATGTTCCTTGTTCTCTGCAGCTCCAGTTACCAGCTGGCCGTCTTCTAGATGCTGGATTCTGGGGGGAGAGGAGGAGGAGGAGGAGGGCAGCGTGGGGGGATTGGGGTGCAGGGACGAGGAAAGGGGACCGGGGAGGGGGCTAGAGCGAGGGGTCCGAGTGGAATTTATGGTCTGTCCAAACTGCATGTCAGACGGTCTGACAGGGTTCCACACAGCCTCCCCCAACACCTTCCCATCGCCTGAAACGGAGGTCTGTGCCGCCCACCAGAGACCCGGCTGGGGAGTCAGCTGCTCTCGCTGAACCTGTGATTAATTCACTGGGGCTGCTCTGTGCCACCTCCACACCACACTGTCCTCACCTCCAATTAGCATGCTAATGAAGCTGCACATGTGTGACCGCGTGTGAGGACGTGTGTGTGTGTGTGTGTGTGTGCGTGTGTGTGTGTGTGTGTGTGTGTGTGTGTGTGTGTGTGTGTGTGTCACCTGAGGGCTCTTTCTCCCTGTGCAATATAAACAGAAAAAGGCTGGCATTCAGAGCAATGACTGCTGCTCTGCTAATTGAGACTCTGTTAGTGTGTGTGTGTGTGTGTGTGTGTGTGTGTGTGTGTGTGTGTGTGTGTGTGTGTGTGTGTGTGTAAGAGTGTGTATAATGGATTGTGACGCCGGTCACTTCTGTTAAGGTAACTGGAGGAATAGAAATGTTTTCCCTGTGTAGTTATACCTGTCATAACGACTTTTACTGGCGATTGCAGTCACGGGTTGTCCACTGTTCCCAGGTCCGTCCCGGCCACAGATATTCAGATGTGGTAAACACTCACTTACATAGACACATGTTCAGCACTTCTCACACAAACAGTTTGACGGGAGTGTGTGGAAGATCCAGACAAAAATGTACAAGCAGAAACTTTCAATAAATGAATAAGTGATGCAGGCGGTCCAGAAACACAGAAAACAGGTGGAAGACAAGAAAGCCAGAACAAAGCAGGTGACTGATGATCATCTGCAAGATTGAAAGCAAGGACTTGCTTCCAAACAAAGGAAACCTGAACATAAGATAAAATAATAATATAATATAAACATCTCAGTTGTTGGAGACCAGACGGGAGCAGAACGGTTAATCATGAGATATTCAAAGACCCTGTAAACCTGCTGCTGCATCCTTGCAGCTGTGTTGTTGTCACCAACTCGCTGCAACAGGATTCAGCATGCTGGTAATCCTCACACAGCCAGTCCGTCACGCCTCTGCAGCACCTTTAGTCCACCTCACTATGCTGCGTAAACAGAACAGCATAAGTCTGCACTGAACCTCTGTGTCAGTTAAGGCGAAAGGATGCCTGATAAGGCAGGAACGGTGAAACAGAGGCACAACGATGGCTGCAAAACTGTGTAGAGGAGGAAATCCATCAGCTCATCACTGAGAAAGTGAGAGATTGTCATGGCTGGAACTCTTCAATAATGCAGCTACAAAGGAGATACAGCCCAAGCAACAAGCAGGCTGAGACTGACACTGGAGAAAAGGTCCCAGAGTGGCCGAGACGGACCGGACTGGCCAGATTATGAACTTTGTCACTTGACTTAGGGAACTAGCCACTCTACAAATCCTGCTGCCTTGCTTCCACCCTGGAAGATCCATCATCTGCTGAGGCTGACTGTGTCTCCCTCCCGCATCAATAACAACTGTCACGCAGAGCTCACCAATGCTGCGTTTACTCAGAGGAGTACGGCATGTAGTGCCAGCTGACTCGAGCCCAGCTAGTGAACGCAGACATCAGGAACTGCTGCAGGCCGTGGACCACGAAGACCAGGAAACTAATCCACTTCAGTCTGCAGGATGTTGGAATATTTCATGAACCAGACGCTGAGAAACCTTTGGGAGATCACTGTGAACGCACAGCTGGAGAGTGAAGGCTGAATAAATGATACTGTGATGTCTGCGTTACAATGTTTAAACACACGCGAGAAATGCATCCGTTTTTGGGGATGGCATGAGGCTAAAGTCTAAACTTCTAACTCCAGCCTCGGTTGTCAACTACAACATGGCAAGTTTGTGTGCACAGCACATTTCATGTACAAGACATTTCAATGTGCATTACATAAATACATTTTAAATAATGCATTAAAAAGTAAAAGAGTTTAAAAGCAGAAAGGTGAGGAGCATAAAAGCTGAACGCACACTCACCACATTTAGTTCTAACCCTGGGTATAGAAAGTAGGCGTGACCCTGAAGACCATTCAGAGAATTATTTTAACATGGGAGTTATATGGTCCACTCTCTTGGCCTTGGTGAGGTCTCCAAAGACTATTATTTCCTTTTTGTCTTCATTTAACTGAAGAAAATCGTGGCACATCCACTCTTTAGTTCAAGTTCAAGTGTATTTATAAAGCACTTTAAAAACAACAACAGCTGTCCAAAGTGCTGTAATCAATGCATTTTATCGATGTTTGAACTGGATTATAGAAAGCAAACAACTTCACTTCACTTCATGGCACAGTGTCCCATTTTATCAAGGATGAAACTGGCTCCCAGAACTACAGGGGACATCGTGGCAGAGTCAAGTAAGAGTCTCCTGAAAGTAAATTATTTCCAATTCACGTTACTTGTTTACCGCTAATTCACTACAAAGTCATCACGAGGCACTTCACACACAAACACTAAAACAGTTTACACATTTAAGTATGATTAAATTAAGTCTGAATTACTCCCATGCTTAATAATTCATTGTAGTTCACACATGATACAAATGACGATCCAATTAATGAAGAAAAATTGACTTAACCTCCACACCTGTTGGCGGCAAAAAGAGGAAATCTGTAAAAGATACTCAGTGTTTCTTTATTTTTCTATTTCCTTGAAGATAAATCAAAAGGATGTCTCATTAAGAAGAACAGAAGAACTGATCCTTGGATTCGTTACTTCAACATTGGACTATTGTAATTCTTTATTATTGGCTTTTCCTAAAAATTCTGTGAAAAATGCTGCAGCCAGACTCCTGCAGAGACCAAGCAGAGCACTTCCCTCCCAGACAGCAGGTCACCTTGTGGTTCCTAGAGGATCTAAAGGTAGAACGGGAGGTGGAACCTTCAGGTGTCAAGTTCCTCTGCTCTAGATCAAGCTGTCAGTTCATGTTCGGGAAGCAGACACCCTCTTTAAGATTAGGCTTAAAACCTTCCTCTTTGATAGAACTTGTAGTTAGTGATGACTCAGGTGCCCTGAAACGTCCCTCAGTTATGCTGTTTGAGGGGTTCTCCCACGATGCACCTCTCTGCTCTCTGTTCTCCTCTACTCCAACTCTATTAATGACACTATTGGTGATATTAACCTGTGCTCCTTCTTTCACCGCCCACCTGTTGAGGAGCCACCACAACTATCTGCATGTGCAGCGTCAGACAGCGCAGCTGGAAGCCATGGTGCTTGTAGACTTGGACGTCTTGTAAAAACCTCTTTCCATCTCCACTGTAAGGCCCTGGAGTTACACAGAGGCTGAATGATGTTGGTTGGAGCGGCCGCTCGTTTTTTTGTTGGTATTTCCTCTCTGTGAAAATCACACCAAGAAAGCAGAGATAAAGTAACGAAAACCCTTTGGCAGTTACATGGAGACGCTGTTTTAGGAGCAATGAGGAGAGTGATGCAGTGAAGAAAGAAGAAATGCAACAAGGATCTATTCTGAGGTTCAAATGCAGCTTAAAGCCCACAAGTGATAGTGATAGTGCTCACTTTTGGCACAATAATGTAAAAATAGCTCTTGACTGGTATCACACATTAAAAAAAAGAGGAAATATTTAATAAAAAAAGCCTTAGATGAAGTAAATATGAACATGCTTTTCCCCATTACTAAAGTGAAAAGAGAAGATGATGCTGAATGAGCCAGCCAAAGACCTGCACAGTTGTCCCCAGCGATGCGTGGTAAGTAAATACCTTTGCCAGATAAAAGAAACCATTATTCATAATATGTGTGAATCAACTAAATGATGATTTCACAGGCCAGTGTCGAACAACGCAGAGATTACAACACATTTTACAGCAAGTAAGAAAACAGAAATGGAAGTAAAGACATAAACATAATAAAGCAGACAGAAAAGACATTTTGGGTTGCGAGTGAGGATCTCCCACAGTCTCCACTTGGATGACCTGCAGGATATGATAAGTCAAACTTGGTACCAACGCTTTTAAATTATTTATAAAATCACCTGGAAACCAATGAAGCGATGACAATCTGCACAATATGAATCATTTGTCCAGTATATTTCAGCAGTGCTGTGAGACAGCAGGCATTGTCTCGTCCCTTAAGAGACTAGAACAAGGATTAGTTGGCGTGTTTAAGGTCCCTGTCACTCTGTACATTAAACCACTGTCCCAGGACCCTGAGGCTTATCCAAGGTGGAGTACATCCTGGACAGACATGTACGCTCAAACCCATAGTCAACACAGAACTCCTGATAAATCTAACAATAATGATTTCGGGGTTTCAGGGTGAAGCCACAGCAGCTGGAGAAAAACATCTCCAGACACCGGTACCACATGCAAACACTGCATAGAAAGGTCAGGAGGTCAGCAAGGATTCAGGTCTAGTCATGAAAAACAGTTTAATCCTACCACAACTGTCTGGGCGTTTTTGTACGCGCAGGAGTATATTTGCATTTAAATGCGCGGCTATTTATGCACACACTTATGCGTGTGCAGACACAGCGAGAGCGGCAGCGCTACAGTAACCTTTGCAGTAATCAGTTCTGTCTGATAGGCCTCTTTAATTAACCTTGTAGGAAATTAATCCCAGTGTTAAATGGACAAGAAAAAGATGTTTGATTACCACCACAAGACAACTGGGACTTCTCCCTCTGTCTAATTGCCCAGGAAGTGAGAACAAGAGGAAAAGTAGCACAAATGAGAAACAGAAAGTGATAGTGGGGGTGAGGCGGCGGGGGGAAGGCAGAGAGTGAGGCGCCCTGAATCATGCGGCGTCATTAGCGTCCATGTGAATGTCAATCGGTCCCTGAAGCACTGATAAGGCCTCACCGAGAGGACAGAGGAGAGAAGGGTGGAAAGAAGATGATGAAAAAGAGGAAAACATTTAGTGGAACTGGGAGAGACAAAACACTTCACATGATACGGAGAACTTCCAGGGGAATGAGGACCTAACAGATAAATGAGCTGCTAACAAGCGGTTCCAGGATAAACGCCTCGGTGTGCATCAAACTAACTTGGTACAGATGTGTTGCCTGCAGGCAGAAGTATTAATAGAATTACCGAGTCCAGTAAAACGCCTCCCATGATGTGATTAATTGAATTAGATTTTTTTTAAAGTGATTAAGCATACATTTGCATATTTGTGAACACTTTCAGTCCTCTTTTCAGGTAATTCAATACATTGTATACATTTAACGTGACAGGAATGAAGAAAGTATGAATATAAAAAGTGACACTGAGGCAACCGTTTCTTAAACAGAGTTACAGGTGGTTATTGACGGTCTCACATCCACTTAAAATGACACTTTAATAAGTCCGCCCGAGACACAAGTGTGTAATGTTTAAATGTCATCTGCAGTTGACAGGCCCATCATCCTTCACTTGAAAGGTCGCTGGTTCTTTCCCAACTTTTTCCATTTCAAGTGCCTTTGGGCAAAATGCTGATCCTCGGGCTGCCACCAGTGTTTTCCTCACACTTGATTTGTCTTGGCTTAAAGGAGCTGGTGTGTGTGTGTACGTATGCAATATATACTACTTTAAAGCAAAGCTTTAAGGCAAACAGCTCAGGCGCTTGGCTCTGAAAAACAGTGTATGTAGGCGACATCAATGTGAATACCAGGAAGCAAATTGGAGCGGTTTCTGCGCAGCAGGATGAGCTGTCTGTGGAAGACTGCTGCACATTTGTTTACTGACTTCAATGTTACATCCTTCTGTCTCTTCTTTTCAGCATCTTGCATTTGCAGCGTTCTGCTTTGTACAAACCAGTAGCTATTGGCAACACAGTCCACTGCTTCACTGTTCTGATCCCCCGATGTTCACTTTCAATAACAAGTCAGTAATTTGACTTTCCTTTGATCTATGATGAGACCAATATGAAACTACAAGCCATCAAACAGAAATGTGCTCCTTGTAAAGCATTTTGATAAATAAAGTGTTCTTTTCTCCACTTCTTCTGCATCCTTTCCTGCCTCGATGCCACTTCATCCGCCCGTTGTCCAGACGCCTGTTCAAGCAGGTGCTTCCCCTCTCTCCTCACTCCTGTATCAGGATCTCTGCACTGACATCACTTCACTGAGACTCATCTGCTGCTGTGCTGGCAGTGTGTTGAGATCATAGCGTTTACATCTCAGATCTCTGCAGGTGTCTGTATCACAAATTCTGGGGCCGGAGTGAATAAAACCAGCGGAAGTTAACTGTTTCAGCTGTTGCAGCTATGTCAGAGTTTGATGAAGCAATCTCTTCTCAGCCTGTTACACCTCCTGTAGAAAGTTCTGTGAATTTTAAATCATTCTTCATCTGCAATTATGATATATTTGTTTCGATATTTAAAGCAGCACTATGTAACTTTTCCACCTTAATATCATATTTCCAGAGTCATTGTGATGGTACATCAACTTCCAACAGGTTTAATGACACCTCTGTCATGGTCTGAGGGGTCTGTATCACCTTCACTGGCACTAGGTATGGTACTATGGTAGGAACCCTTCCACACTAAAAGACTACACATTTTTACGGCTTTGACTGCTTTACGGCATACGTCACTTTCCCCTCCTTCCCGATTCGTAGTCGAGACCAAAGCTTCTTTTTCCTGAGAACTGTAAAATTGTGCAGGGCTGATCTGCCAAATATAAGGAATGGGCATTCAGTTATTCACAGGTTATAAAGTATTTTTTTATTTTGTCAGTAAGTATGTTGGACTACTAATTTATGGTGAACTCCCTCTAAAAAACTTGACAGGAAAAAGGTGCAGAGCGTATGAGTTTGTAGGGCGCATTATCTCGCTGAAACAACTTAATAAAACCAAGTTGAACTTAGTGATTTTCAATATCGTCATATTATATTGTTTAGCCAAAAATAGATACATTACCTCTTTGCTATCCATCCTGCAAACGACGCTGAAAAAAGAAAAGTAGTTTTGAAAGTCCGTCCCGTCTTCTCTCATCAAAACAAATGCACGCGACAGGACAGGAGTTTTCCGGCAGTACGCGCTGGTGCTCATGGGAAATGTAGTGTTCTTTCTGGTAAAGCACTACCGCTTTTGTCCAAAGGAGGCGCCAAACTCAACAAAAGCTGAAAGTTACATTGTGCTGCTTTAAATAGATAAATCTAAATCTGACCTCATACCACCACAGAGCCTGGCGTTGGACCGTTATTTTTAACGCTTTGTTCTTTTTGTCTTTGGTCTTGGCAGAAGTTTGCACAACCTCTGGAATAGTAGCATGAGGCTTCTTTTATGTGTAATAAGTTTTAGGAGATATTAACAATTGTTGTGCTTGACAGAGGAATCTCTAAGTTCTCATCTGGTCACATCAGTATCAGGGTTTTAAAGTAGCAGGCAGACACGAGCGCGGAGTAACTGAAGTTGGATTTAATCAAGAAATCACTGCGTGAAGACGCACGCAGAGAGACACAGGTAATCACGATCATAAGAACTGTGGACCCAACACTATGAGCTGGGGATTGTGGTGATATCGGTGAGGTTGATGATGAGGGCACAGGTTCAGTCCATGATGTGGAGAACTGAGGAATACTGGGAGTTAAAGTGTCAGGACCGGCGATCAGAACAGTGACCGTGGTAGCGTGGGAGGAGCGGGCATGATCAGTTCTTGATGATTCCAGTTTGATTGATTGATGATTCCAATCATTTAATGATATTTTGCACTGTAAAACCCAAAATATTGCAAATCTAATCTGATATTTGATTAGGGAACATTGTTTTAGGAATGTGTTGCACATCTGAAATGCAGGAAACCATTGAAACAGTGGTTCTCAGCTGGTCCGGCGTCGGGACTCGCCATCACCGGGAATGGTGCAACCCAATTTTCTAGTTCTCATATTCATCTATTGAAAATATGGCGCATTTTAAACCTCCGTTTGTACAGAATTAACAGTGCTTTCGTGCACAGATGTGAAATACAGTGAAACAACTGAGAAGCAGCTCCAAGCTAAGGCAAAGGCCCCCGACCCACTGAAAACAGGTCCCAACCCACCAGCTGAGGCTCACGTTATTAGCAGATAAAATTAAAACTTCTGGTTTCAGACTATCTGCAATGAATAAAGTAAGCACTCAGTAAAAATACAACTTTTTTTTTTTCATTTACTCTAATTATCATTACTAAATTAAATTTTCCAAACAATTAGCGTTTTCTTAATTCTGCAGCGTGAGTTTGAACGTATGATGTCTGGGAACGTGTTCTCCTAGTGTTACCTTCGGCCGAACGGCAGTAAAGGTCAGTGTTTTCCGCGAGAGGTTAATACAATCACCATTACTGCTTCCTGCCGCTGTGCAGGGGCAGAAGAGGCAGGGGTGGAGGAGACGGGGGGGCAGGGAAGAGGATGAGAGAGCCCGGCATGGCAGGCAGAGGAAGGGCCAACTCTGACATGACAATGACAAATTGCCTTGTATTTATTCAAATTGTGAAAGCTGATATTTTGTGTTGTAATGTGTGTTTCCAGAGAGATTGACCCTGCTGATGAGTTAATACTAACAAGCTTGTAACGAAGGAGAGCCGAGCTGAGATGAAGGCAATGGAGGGTGAAGATGCTGGACTGGCAGGAACCAAATTCAGACAGCGATGCATAAACCCCAGTCTGAGAAACTAATGTGAATTCATCTCATTACAGGTTATTCTTTCTTTCTTTGGAACTGTTGGCAATCTTAAAATTCACTGTGGTACATTTAAACCAAATTCAGTCTCATAAAAGTGAAACCTTACCTAATTGTTGGGGTAATTGTGAACCCTTGCTTGTTTACTCATCTGATAGCTTTTCCTTTAGTTGGCGTGTGCCAGCGGTTTTCTGCTTAAACATGAGCCCTCACAGTTTGGTCGTTACACTGCTCACTGTCCTCACTACACTTGAATTAGTGGGTTTTTCTGAAGTGCACCAAGTTTCAGCATTAAATGGAGACTGACGCCAGTGTCCAGTGTAAAATAAAATGTTTATTAAAAGGTTTAACAGTGACCAGGCTTAAGATATTAAGTCATAAACTATGGATGGTGAGCTGCAGCAGCAGTTACATATGTGGCCAGGTCTAAGATTTTACGGATGATTTCTTATAATGTTTCATGTCTCATGTACAGAGGTGTCAAGTAACGAAGTACAAATACTTCGTTAACTTACTTAAGTAGAAATTTTGGTTATCTATACTTCACTGGAGTAATTATTTTTCAGACGACTTTTTACTTTTACTCCTTACATTTTCACGCAATTATCTGTACTTTTTACTCCTTACATTTTAAAAACAGCCTTGTTACTCTATTTCATTTCGGCCTTTAAAAAAAAACTATCCAGTTAAATTGCTCCATCCGGATAGAGTGAATTTGGTTGTGGTTGTTTCAGATGTTCTTGTCCAGTTTTGCTCTTATATCCGTTCCCTCAGATTCCTGCAACTAAACTTGGATGTACATTCCAATAAAGGTTAGGATAAATGATAACATGCCTCTGAAGTTTGACTTTTTGCACCATTACAATACTTATAGACAACTAGTCATCATATCTCCTGCTCTCTGAAACACATGTTAATGCTCAATAGTACGCATATATGGTTCTATAATATATTTGCATTATACTAAGATACATTCATTTTCAATGGCTTTTGTCCTTAATGGCTTTTTTCCCCTTACATTACTTTTACTTTTATACTTTAAGTATTTTTGAAACCAGTACTTTTATACTTTTACTTGAGTAAAAAACTTGAGTTGATACTTCAACTTCTACAGGAGTATTTTTAAACTCTAGTATCTATACTTCTACCTGAGTAATGAATGTGAATACTTTTGACACCTCTGCTCATGTATGATTAAAATACAGCTTTCCCTGTACTTTCAGAGCTGCTGTGACCGGTTTTGGTCAAAAGGCCTCAGAGACATGGTA
This sequence comes from Cololabis saira, assembly GCF_033807715.1. Taxonomy (NCBI): domain Eukaryota; kingdom Metazoa; phylum Chordata; class Actinopteri; order Beloniformes; family Belonidae; genus Cololabis; species Cololabis saira. The sequence continues at coordinate 35,595,253 of NC_084593.1, read as the reverse complement.
GAAAAGCAACCGCTTCAACACCATCACTGTTTATAGCAGCTGGTTTAAGGGGCTGAATAAGTAACTGTCTCCAATCACATATAAAGATTTGTGCATCTTTACTTTTAAAAACTGCTTCATGCTCGTCCCCTGGTTTGCTCCCATCCTCTCTAACTAGCTGACCTGCTGGTTGCTAACCACAGAAAACCAAACTTATGGCACTTTCCCACTAGTACCTACTCAGCTCTACTCATCTCAGCTCAACTCAACTCGGATTAGTTTCTTTTCCATAACAATTCAGCACCTGGAGCAGAAGTAGGAGGGTTGGAGCGAAGCTGCTGTGATGTATGTGCTGCTGGGTCTGTGGCTTGTGTTTCGATATCAAGTTAAAAAATGAGAGTGAGAGAAGCTTCAAGCAGCAACGCTTTTTAATTGTTTTTTAGTTTGTCTCTGCACTGCTGCAAAGTCAGCTGGGAGCCGCGAGCAGCTATGAAGTGACAGAGCTCCTGGTAGATTTTGTCTTGTAATTCTCTCCTCAGCCACCAGGTTTATGAACCTGGTCAAATAAAATGGACAAGAAGCCGCCGTCAGAGTCGCTCTTTCGCTGATTTCTGCCTCCTGACTCAGATGTCTGACTCCAACCCCCCAACCAATCGGTGGCCTGTAGTGTGATGACGTCAGATACAACCCGACTCAGCCACTTAGAACCTCGGCAGAATAGATACAGAAAAAGTATCTACTCGGCTCGGGACCCCTATTGGAAAGGCGCCAAACCGAGCCGGGCTGAGTAGGTACTAGTGGAAAAGCGCCATTAGTGCATCTCTTTATTCTCAGGCTGAACAGAGCTTTTACCAGTAACTCACTGTTCATGAGGCTTTCCTCCCTAGAGAACAACACCAACAAAAGTCTTCCCACGGTGCAGTAACAGGTCTTTTCCTACATGTGTGCATGCATAAATCAAAATATGTTGGCCATTTGGTCAAAGAAACATTTAACAAAACAACTTCTGGGACTTTTGTATGAGTCGTAGGTGAAAAGGGACAACTCTGAGAGTGTGGGGTTAGCACAACAACTCAGACCTCCTACATGCTTTCATCTAGCCGTTTCAACATCCCTCAGCCCCCCCCGCCCCTCCTCCCCGCTCTCTTAAATAAATCCTCTCCTCTGACAACCTACTAACTCTTAAATAAATCCTGCCTGATGTGAGATCCGGCAGCTCTCTTCTGACCCAGACAATACCTCTCCGGCTGCACACACACTCACAAAGAAACCAGGGGGAGAACTTATGACCCATCCAGACATTGACTTTTGTGCTGGTGAAACAGTGAAAGTCCTTGTGGACCCAGATGTCCACTTAACTTTTAAAACTGCACAGTCTTCCCTTTACCTTCTTTTCGCCTCGGCTCTTACTCCTTCCCTTGTCTGTCCTTGCAGGCTCTCTGGAGACCCGGTGATAACCGGGGTAGACGTGAGGAGGAAGGGAGCGCAGGAAAGGAGGGAGTGGAAGGAGGGAGAGGAGCGGGAGCGAGAGAGAGAGAGGGAGTTGTGATGTCCAGACTCAGGGATATTTAATCCTCTCGGTGAGGGGCAAGCGTCTCTCTCTGTGTTTGGTTTTGAGAGATCAAAGCGGCAGTTTAGATTCTGGGTGAGATCGCTCGCACTCTCCTCTGGAGTGAACACACACACACGCACGCACGCACGCACGCACGCACGCACGCACGCACGCACGCACGCACGCACGCACGCACGCACGCACGCACGCACGCACGCACGCACGCACGCACGCACACACGCACACACACACACACATGCACGCACGCACACACACACACACACACACACACTTTAGTGGTAATGAGGTAATGACTGATAGGACTTCATGTCTTAAACTAAACTGCGATTGCACTTCAACAAGAATGAAAAAAGACCAACATTTGGTTTAAATGAGGAATTTAATGTTAAATGTTAATATGTTCAATTTAAGCTACTGTAAAGGTTAAAATATTCAATATTTGGTTGCTATTCCCCCTTTTCACAGTTACACAAGTCAACATTTGCAGCCCCTGAACCCTCCAAATGTAATTTTGACGTGTGTATACTAGGGCTGGGCGATATGGACCAAAAGTCATATCTCGATATTTTCTAGCTGAATGGCGATACTCGATATATATCGATATTTTTTCTGTGACATAATTGGGGTTTCCCCCAAAGCATTAAAGCATAGCATCTCTGTTAGCTTCATTTTTTTCTGAGGCAAACCCTTAAAAAAACAGTCAGTTTTAATACAAAGCCTCGTGCCAAATGTCACACAGGTTCCTTTATTAACAGAGGTCTGCACAATATCAAAATGTATAAAACAAATGAAATAAAAATAAACTGCCTGCATATATAGAATAAAAATGCTTCTTGAATAAAATAAAACAAATATCCCTTTCCTGCATAACAATTACATTAAATACACTGTGCAATTAATACAATGTAGACAGTAACAGGCAGACTTTTCTACTGAGGTTGATAGTTGTGCAAATAACAAAACATTTGTGCAAATCTCAAATAAAACATTCAAGTCAATTTGTCACAAAATAAGTTATATCAAAATCATTAAAAAAAATATATATTTTTTTCTTTTTTTGATATAAACGATATAAACGATATTGTCTCGTACCATATCGCGTTTGAAAATATATCGATATATATTAAAATCTCGATATATCGCCCAGCCCTAGTGTATACTGTTACCTGTATATGATGACACAATAACACTAGTAAGAGCATCTTTCTTTGCCCTGCTTTTGGCATTACGCCCAAACATTGATTAGCTATAAGCAAAATATTTGAAACTCCTCATAAAAATGAAGACAAGTGGGAGCTGCGGCCTTGTATTGTATTCAGTCTGCTTTTGAAACAAAGAAAACAACCAAAATAAATAAAGACAGCCATTGTAACAGAAGAACAAGTGCTGGTGATGCCGTGGTCGACGTCTAAGGCGTGCTGCAAAAGCTGGGGCTCTTTTTTATTATAGACGGAATTGAGTGTTTAATCTTAATTTAAGCGTTTAATAAACATTTCAAATGATAAGAATGAGGATTTTCTATGTATTATTTCATATGCCAGGTATTAAAGGGTTAATATGGCACACTAGATGGAGCTCTCTCGGCCGGTTGGAGCATCTGTCCATCGCAGTAATTAACGAAACTTCAACAGGTCAAATGAACCGAGCAGAACCAGAAAAAAACAGCCTGCAAAAATACTCAGCGGCCACCTCCTGTTCAGCTCCTTGTTAACACAAATACCCAATCAGCAAATGACGCGCAGCTGCATTTAGGCATGTAGACATGGGCAGGACAACTGGATGAAGGTCAAACTGAGCATCCCGATGGGGAACAAAGGTGATTTACGTGACTTTGAATGTGGTGCCACACAGGCTGGTCTGAGCGGTTCAGAAGCTGCAGATCTACTGGGATTTTCAGGAGCAGCCGTCTTTAGGGTTTGCAGAGAAAGAGAATATATCCAGTAAGCCAGTGGTTCCCAACCTTTTTTCCTTGGAGCTCCCCCTGTGTCTAAGACCAGCCGGGCCCCCCGACCCGTACGTACTAGCACCAATAGAGTAAAGTGATTCGTTAAAAATCTTCAATTGAAAAAAATTAACATTAATTATGTTTTTTTTGATACATTTCTCTTTGGTCTACCCTGTACAGATGTGACTTTTTTTTTCACCTTCATTTTGTGTCACCAATGTATTAAAATACGAACAAACACATAAAATGATTTCTGAAAAATGTGTCTTTTAATATGAGAGCAACATTTTTCAACATTTTTCCTTCAACAACCTGTCAGAGTAGTAGTATGAATAAATAAAATACTAAGTGGGTTTATACAGACTTAGATTACTGTATTCCATTAGGTGTGTTATTATGATTTCTTTATTTATTTATCATGCGCAAATATAATTTTTACAACTGCATATCTTCAAAGCAGACAAAGATTCCCGCCCCCCCAGGGGGGGCCTGGACCCCAGGTTGGGAGACACTGCAGTAAGCGATTGTTATCTGGAAAAAGTGTCTTGTTGAGAGGTCAGAGGAGAATGAGCATCCTGGTTCGAGATGATAGAAAGGCAACAGTAACTCACATAACCTCCAGTTACAACAAAGCTATTCACATAGTTGAACACACAGCATGTCAGACCTTGCAGCAGCTGGGCTACAGCAGCAGAAGACCACACCCAGGGCCGCTCCTGTCTGGTAAGAGCGGGAACCTGGGGCTGCACGTTCAATCACCTGTGACATTCAGATTGCAGGGCCAGAACATGGATGCATGGATCCATCCCGCCTCATATCAACGGCTCAGGCTGCTGGTGCTGGAATGGTGTGGGGATATTTTCTTGGTGCACTGTGGGACTCCGAGTACCAATAAAGCATTGTTTACATGCCCAAGCCCACCCGGGTTTCGCCTCTGACAGCGTACCCATCTTTTGATGGCGTCTCCCAGCACCAAGTAATGCACCATGTCAATTAAAGGAGCTTGAGGCCGGATTGTGGCAAGATTTATGAAAAAAATCCGTATACATTTTAAGTTTTCTAGTAATAATGTCAGATGAAGCGTTACAAACCCAAAAGAATGAGCCCTCTAGTGTATCTCTCCTTTGCCTTGAACAGGCTGTGTGCTGCAAAATGTGCTGCAATTCGGTCCTGAATTTCCTGCGCTGGGCTGCGGATGTGACGTCACATGACGCTGCATGCACGTTCTCCCCGTTCTCCCGTGCCGGCTTCACTGTTGGCTGCAGTACCCCCAACGGCCATCGTGGTGAAGGGTGGTGCTAGAGAGTCTCATTTCTTAAAAGGAGCCCCAAGCTCCTTTAAGATTATTTCTGTTCAATTCAGTTCAATAAATTGCAATCACACTCAACTTAGTTCAATAATATATATTTTTGAACCTCGGTTTATTTGCTGTTCCAAAAAACAATTTACCCGGCAGTTAAGATTTGACTGAAAACTAGATTTTAGACCGACTGTGGCACCATCCACCCAAAGATGATGACGATATGGGGAACCACCCACAGAGGAATGGGCAAGATATGTCAAGGTTTGACATTCCCCCCAGCTTTCAGTTTCTGTTTTGCCCCGCCTGTGTCCCATCTGCTCTGATTGTCTGCACCTGTGTCTCGTCATGTCTCGTTATCCCCTGTGTATATCTGGTCTTGTCATTCCCTTGTTCCCTGTCGGACCGTACTGTTTGTTCCCCATGTTTCCTGCCACGTTTTGCTCCTCAAGTTTTTTGATCCCTTTTTAGTTTGATCCTGCCCAGCAGCGCCTTGTTTTTGCGTTTTTTTGTTAATAAATCCTATTTTTTGCCGACTCCTGCCTCCCGCCTCCTGCTCTCTTGTGTTTGGGTCCACACCTTACCCCCAGACGTGAAAAGATATATACACATTATATATATATGTCTTTTGCTCAGATTTAAAATGTTAAACAACTCTGTAAGCGTACTCACCAGAGTCAGAGGGTTTTTTTGTTGGCTGTTCTCGTGTATTGCCTAAAAGGAGCCTCACACCCATTGTAGTGCCAAGTGTTTATAATATTACTTAAAAGAAATTCTGTGAGTCATGAAGCACATTTCAGTGCTTCACAATTCGTTGCCCAGGAGGAGTTTGTTAACAGTGGGAGCTGTAAAGCGTAGAGCTGGCGATAACAAAAGTGATGATTCCAATGTTTCCTCTCTATTTGTATTTTAACTTTGTCCTGAAACGCGCAGCCGTACACACACAAAAGCAAGCCCATCGCTCCCCTGCCCCGCCGCTTCTGAGGTTTGCAGGTCTCAGATAGGAAGCCTCTGAAATGGAAAAGAGATAAGAGTAAATAAACAAATAAATACAATAAGACCAAATTTGTGCTGCTCCAGTGCACACGGAGGGAGAGGGGGAGAGGGACTTGAATGGAGCGTACCCTGCAAGGTCTGACGGCCAGATGCACAAAGATGCATTCGCAATAAAGCAAAACAAGGTAAATACCTAAGTGAATTCATGCAAGTTCCATTTATTGAGAGAAATCTGTGGAGACTGTGTGCTGAAAGAGGGAAAGAGAGACACCATTTGGCTCTTTAACAATGGAGCTATCAGTTACTGCCTCTGTGTTCCCTTGATATGATCTGCATCCAGTTTATGCAGCTGAAAAGATCATTTTTATATAAAAGATTTGATAGAAAGCACACACACACACACACACACACACTCGTGCACAAATATACATATATATATGGACATAGTGTATTATCCATTAAATGAAGTTATTTGTGTTGTCAGATTCTTTCCTCCTGTTTGGTGCAGCTTTGCAGGGGGGACTGTGCTAAACCAAATGTTCTGCTCAGCCAGTCTTCCTTTAAATCAGTGCCACGGGCTTTGATGTGCGCCCACACCAGCACGCCACTCCAGTAGCCTTTCTTCTCAGATGTTGCTTAATTACACTATCATAGACTGTTAATTACTTTATCAGCGCTGCATAATCCCATGGTCAGCATCTTAACACCATGTATCAAAGCAATGCAAGTCTCTTTCATGTGCTCTTTCTCGGCCCTGATTAGTGAATTCAGCAGTTCGCGAGATTTCAGATGAAGTTAGTTTTTTTAGTTTTTTTTTACTAACAATTAATGTCTTGAGGAGAAAAATATAATATTAAAAGGTGTGTTTGTTTAATTTTGTTTATTTAATCTGGAAGTGCTTTAATGCAGGTTCTAATTGTTGCCCCTGAGACTTAATCTTTGTCATAATGAAATATAAAACAAGGCAAAAATAAAAAAAAGCAAACTAAGCCTGGTTTGTTTGTCTAATGTAAAGGGTTTTTGAGCCTAGTATAACTATTTATTTTGTAATTTTCTTTGGTTTTCTCTCTGATGTTGCGTAATAACTTTGCAGCAGCTCTCAAGCAGGACTGTGATATCACTTGAGTCTGTTTTCGTGTTTTATATTTAGACAAACGCTCATATGCACCATACCCGTGTTCTTACTTCAATATAACTTTATCGTTATAATTGGTGAGCTCACAGTGTCACTTCGTAGTTACTCATCTTGTTTACTACGTGGACCAAAGGCTGAGCGTCAACATGTCACAATATACTTCTTGTCGGTTATAATTTAATACACCTTAAGCAGTTAAGACTTGTGGCATATTTAAAGTGATATCTAAGTGTTGCTATAGTAGCATCAACCTTGAAGTGATGCTAAGATGAATGTTTCAGGGGTTCCAGTATGTCTGGATAAACCAGCTATTCTGGCCCATACTTCCTCCTCTGTACACCTGTGATTCTTTCCTTGTAAATAAATTTTTTCAAAAGCTAATAAAGAATACTTGCTATGGGCTGTGACCGAGTCCGTTTAAACATGATTGATCAATACCACTTGGACTAGAAACGGAAACCAGAGCTCTAACAGACTCTTAGTTTTGTTAGCGTCAGATTTATCAGGAGAGCATGTCTGAAAGTGTCTCCTATTAATCAGGAAAAGTTTATCCATCAATACAATTTGAAACTAAATAAATGAATACTGCAGTACTTTTTGTTTTAGAGATCTCGTTGAGACACGAACCGTACAAACTGGGTTTTGCCTGCAGTGTTTGTTTTATGTTAACAAGTTTTATTAAGTCTGCGTTTTAAAAATGTGTTAAGTCTTGACTGCTGCAAGGTCATGTGACCCACTAACATTCCTTGGATTGGGCATGAGTTACCAGTTCCTCTCATCCTGGTACATGTGATGCATATGTACACAGTCTCTGCTGTAGTGGCTTTCTCCTTGAGTAGGTTTTGTGTATGGTTAAACTAAAAAATATCCATGCAACTATTAGAAATGCTTTAAAGCATCTGTTTATATTACTTTTAATCAAATCAAACTGAAGGAGAGAATTCACCTTCCTCCTTTGTTTGTTAACGTGCCCCAAACTCATTTGGCTGATATGAATCTTGTAGCCAATCTCCGAGCCATTATTCACGTGCCGCCGCCTTAGCAAGGCAGTCAAAGGTGCATGCATCGGTGTCGAGATGGCAAGGTAGATTTCACTCCAAATGAAGTAAATGCAAAATAATTCCTGCTCCCATGAGACCAACATTTCCTTTGTGGATGGTTTAGATTCAGGTTTCTTCACTGTTTACCTTGAGTGTTGATATGTGTGTCATTTCTGGGTTTTTCACATGGAGATGATAATTAAGAAATAATTGCAGGGGCCAGAGAGGTGTGAAAGATACATTTCTAAATGTTAATTCTGCTCAGAATATGTAAACGTATGCACAGATGTTAATGTCGACTCCGTGTTGGGCTGTTGTGTTTGTGCACCTCAGTGCTTCCTCGGCTCACACGCTCGTATTCTCAGCTCTGTTAGCTGCCTGCTGGATCTGTCAACTTGGGGAAAATTCAATTTTGCAGCTAACTCTGCAGCCTTTTGATGGCAACGTCTTGCCGACTTTTATCTCTCAGTGCGTCTGCAAACTAATTAATATTTTTTTTTTCCTCTCGCTCTCTCTCTTTCCCCATCAGGCAAATATTTGTTTTCTCAAAAGTGAGCGTGGGCAAACCTTCCTCACAGCTCCATATGCTGCCAGCTGCCAATCAAGTAGCCTGGAACCTTGAACCTATCCGCCCAGCCCCCCATCTCCTCCCTTCTCCGTCTACTCTTCATTTCCTTCAGCTGGAATGGAGGAGCTGGGGAGTAAAATATTTGTGTGTGTGTATTATTGTACAGAGAGGCATTAAAGGAAAATAAAGACATATAGTAAAGAAGAAGAAAAGAAATAGATTAAACACAAGCCCAAAGCAGTGTCTCTTCCGCTCCGTCTATCCACTCAGAGCTCAAACAACAAAAATAATTGAAGTTCTGTATTTTATCTCTCACGCTAGAGTATTACCAGCCTGACCCAGTGTCTTTCCAAGATCCCCAATCGTCAGGGTGGCCCTCGCTGCGCGCTATGTGCATTTGTGTTGTTGTTTAATGCAAAACAAGCCCCCCCTGGCTAGGCTCAAACCACAGATTCAGCAACCATAAATCTTAACCTGCAGCCTGGTCGCACTTTGACTTTATTCCATCTTTGGAATAACAACATTACCGACACGTTTTCCCAGGGGAGTATAGGCTTGAACGTGAGCCATGCTGGAATACTAGGAGGAAAAAAAAAGGTCCCTTTCGAGCATAACTGAGGCTACAAAATATTTAAATATTGTATGTTTTAATAAAAACCACCTGCATCACCCATTTAAGCCAATGACTATTTCCTATCCTAATCCTATCCTATTTCCCATCCTGAGCCACTGCCACAGATGTTTTATTTTCTTGGTATTTCATCTTTATTTATTAATTTATTTATTTATGCTCACTGTCATTACAAGATTTAACTTAATCAGTCCAGGTTTGTTGAGATGTTCAAACTTCTAGCGCTGAATTGTGCAGGACTTTGGGAAGGTTTTCTTCTGGAGCTTCCATGAAGCTGGAGCTTCTGCACAGCTCAGCAGTGCAACACTGAAAATGTCTTTTATTGCAATCAACCACTCAGTTTCATTTGCCTTTCATGCAATTTATTCCGCTATTGTTTCCCTGCCCGCATGTGAAAACACTTTGCTGTATTATTGTAGTTATTTCCTCTTTGTGTTGTCATCCAATAATATTTTTTACGATGGGACACTGTTTAGAGGAGACTCTAGCTAAACTTTTACATTTCCATCACCTGGCTTACATTATCTGTAAATTCTTCTATCTAAACTAAGTTGATTACACCTTAGCACATGTTGTTTTTCTGCACACAATGAACAGAATGCTGCATCTGCATAATCCTCAGACATCATTTCCACATCTTCTGGAGAAAGTTTTACCTCTCGTGTCGAAACTTTTGCGTGCCATTTTTGAAGCAGAACTAGAAATCACACATTGTTTTCTGTTGTTCTTAACAAGTATGCAAATAGCAAAACTCCCTCTGATTGCAGTGGCAGATGGTTAATTTAAAAAGAGCTGCCTTGCACAAGTCCATAACGTCTTCCTGCCAAATATCAAAGCGAACCGTGCCTCTGTTAACCGTACACGCGTTACCTCATCAGTTCACCGAAAGCTTCGCTGTGATTCCTATTTCCAGCAGCACATGTTGCTAACACTTAAGAAAAACACAAAAATCCCCCAGAAGCCCGCGAGTATGACATGATGTCCTTCACTATCGAGTCAACTTTTGTTGCAGGTGTTGCCGTGTAATAGAGCTTCCTTTCTGAATACATCTCACACATACACACACATCCGGCCTTCACCGTCTCCCCGCTGCTATCACTATCATGTGCGTGCGAGGGATCCTGTCTTTGTGAGGTTAATTGAAGGCAGGAGAGCTGACTGTCTCAGACATAATCTGTCTGCAAGAACAATGTGTGTTTGCATGTGTGGAAGGAGAGGTGCTATTTGAAAGCAGGGACATCTTCAATGTTACCACACTCGTCCTTTTTTATTACTATTATTTATACAAACGCTGAGAGAAACACACATGGCAAATCTTCTTTTTTTTTTCTTTATTTATCCCTCCACCTGCTCCCTCTCTACCTCAACTCAAGCTCCCGACAGAGATTAGCTCTGGTCGTATTCGTGTGTGTGCTCCCATGTGTGTGTTGGTTGAGGAGGAGGGTGGGGGGGACGGGGGGGGTCTGTTCCTGGGGATTTGGGGTTTACAAAAGAGACAAAAAAAAAAGCAAGAGTGTTGCCATAAGGTTTGCCTTTCTCCCATATCAGCTCTTATCAGGGCAGTCATTTTTGACAGGAGAAAAAGCCTTTATCTGGAAGAAACTGTGGCTGTCTGGCCCCTGTGTGTGCATGCACACGAGCGTGCATATATATATACACACACTCACACAAAAACAAAAAGCCACACTCAGGGCCTGGAGGACAGGGGCTCACGCAAACACACACAGAGCAGGTAATCGGCTCACCAGGAGAGTTAAAGGGTCAGAGAATGGAGGGAAAGAGCTTTCACCAAGCGTATCCCTCCTCTCTGACTGGATTAAAGCTCGCCGGTACTCAGTCCAGGTGCTCCAGATGGGCACGTGAAGGTTTTGCTTGTTCCTGCAGTGTGAGACTACCACATGCAGGAAGCACACGTTCACTTCCCTGAGTGAAACAAGGTTTATTTTCAGAGCATTCACTTCTTCATTGCTCTTCTCTTTAGTCAAACGATGCATATATGCATAATGTCAACTGTTACTATATAATAACAGTGTAATTACTGCCACTTCAAGCGAAAGATCATGTCTTCCTGAAATGAAGTGATGGTGTGTTTTCATTGTCATGGATGACAGGGGAGGAGACAAAATAGTTAATTAACAATGATTAGGAAGAGCTACAGTCACCGAACAAGCCAGGGTTCTAGCTGAATACTCGCTCCAGTAATTGCTTCCTTTCCTTTTCCGTAATTCCCTTCACTCTCTTCTCTTTCCACCGACTACTCGCACATATTTATTGCTTGTGTCCATCCATGCATGGGAAGTTTGTCTTCCCAAGAAGAGATCTGGAGGTCCCTCTGCTGGCTGATTGGGGGATCGCCGTGCTTGTTCAAGTGAGCTGTTCCTCTGTGCAGGGGACCCTGGGCTCAGTGGTCTATTTTACTGTATGATTTTTGTGACCAGCTTTTATTCAATACAGATGCAAACTGAATGTATATGGAAATAATTATTATATTGACATTACAGCATAAGTACGAAACAAAATGTTTGGATTAGACGGCGCTTGGGAGGTTGGTTGATGCGAGAAGCTGCCACAGACCCTGAGATGCTTAATGCACTGATGCTCCTGCAATGATGATCTGTCTTTACTTTAATGACCATGTGGTTTCCCAATGTAAATAAATGAGAAAAGAAAAGAAATGACTGTTTGTGCATTCATAAGAATTACAAACGTCTGATTAGGAGCACATCAGCAGCAAAAAAGAAAAAAAGAAAAACAAATATGACAGATACTGGCTGTCTTCCACACAGTGTGCACAACAGTCTCAGATACCGATGTTAAGTTGCCTGGAACAGGACAACCACACAGCCGGGTGCAGGCCTTGCGTTTTGACTTCCTCTGTTTATTTTCTATCTGTCAGGCTGTCATGTTGCTTCAGCATTGTGGTATTTTCTTATGGCTGGAAAGCTCCCAGACTCTATAACTAAATTGTTATGTCACAAGGTGAAGATAGTCGTCTCTGTGCAGCCCAGTACCAAACAAATACAAGCTGGAGGTGGAAGTTATTTCAGCTCACGCTGCAGCTAAAATAGATGTAGCTGTTCAGGCCAGAAAGACAACAATGCCACATGACAACTGACCACTTTTATTTCAAGTATATGAAACAGTTCAGTAACACAGGGATCATGTGAAATATCACAAACACAGTATTTGAATAAAATATATAAAGAGTTCTGTTTTTTGTGTGCATGTAATGTATTTCCATTTGAGTGTTGCTGTTTTTTTTTTTTTACTGCTTTGAAAGACAAAGATAGCCATCGGTATTTTCAGTTGATGCCATCCGTCATAATGTCAGGTGAAGCAGAGAAACAAGACAGTGAAGACGTGAAAAAATAAATAAATATAGCATGGGAGTGTGAAATGTGATTGGTTTGAAGGAGGCAGGTGGTTGGCACGCTGCACACAAACCCAACCCACAAACAGCTGTTCGTTTCTCAAAGCCCCCTTGTGCCCACCCCCCCTGCACACATCAATTCTCTCCCTGTTCCCCGTGTCCATCCTTCTCCTGCTCCACCCCCAACCCTCCAGTCCATCTATTCCATCTATTCCTGCCTCCCACCTCTCTCAGCTGCAGCCACTGCGCTTTGATCCGGGGCCCACATCATGACGGGGAGACGCCGTGCACATTTCATCTTACACTCTTTGGAAAACTGGGATTCACTGGTGTGATGATCACATATTTTGAGATGTATATATTTTTTATAGAAATTAAGTAGAATGTGATTGGGAGCTTACATGGAAAAAGTAATAATATAATATTGGTTCAGTATTTCCAGCCAGAATTTCAAAAGTTTATATGACGCTCATTTTGAAAATGAATTCTTGTTAAAATGGCCTTTTAATGATTTCTGTTGGTTCTTTTTAATCTTTTTCAATGTGCGTTTCCTGCCACTGAACTGACTTTCCAGCACACTCCATGTGTGTTTGATTGGTTCTTGGTCAAGACTCAGTGTTCGCCTGCTCGATACGCTCCAAGATTCCCGGTTCAGAACTCCGTTGCCACGACAACATGGTGGACTGGAATTTGTTTTGGTGACCTCATGCACAGACAAAGCACTCTCGCTCTAATACATCAACAAAAAAAAGACAAAATCCTTGTGAAGTGATAAAAAAGTAAATAAAAAACACATCAGAAAAGTAGAGAGTTTGAAAAATGAAGAGAAGAAAAAAAACCTATTTCCTTGCAGACTGGATGAACTGTGTTTTTTTTTTTAAATATTCCATCATTTACATTTATTTTGGTAATGCACATCCATTTGTGCCTTTCAGACATGCAACACATATCCACAAGTGCAGGTACAGGGGCAGCTTAGTGCCGGTAAACAGGTGAAAAAAAAGGAACTGATGCTGATACGGTTATTCTAATATTGACTTAAGACAAAAGGCAGAGTTTTTAAAAAGCAAAGATGGGCAGAAGAAACTCCAATTCGTCAACTAATAACTGAGAAAATAAACAAAACTCTTGAAAACAATGTTGCTCAATTAAACATCATAAGAATTAAGCATATTTCTCATTATACTGTGAATGAGATCAATTGCAAAAAGAAAAAGATTCAAGGAATCTGGCAGAATGTCAGTGTATTATGGTTGCAATCTTAAACTGGATACTGTGATCTCTAGTCCTTCAGATGGCGTCGGATCAAGTGCTGATGTATTCAAATGCTGATTTAAAGGGCAAGGGGAATACCTTGGTAAATCTTTGTCAAGCACTACAACATAAAGATACATCCAGAAACGCCACTTCAACTTTTACTGTGCATAAAGGAAGCCTCATGTCAAGCTTGGTGCTGTTGACACCGGGATCAGAGGTGTCTGGGATGGACCAACCCAAGTGGAAAAGGTGCGTTGTTGTCAGAGAAATCAATACTGCAGGTATAAAAAGGACAGAACGGTTCTTTCCTCTCCTCCTGACGACACGAGCGGCTCATTGGTTTGCACGCAGCAGCGCGTGGCTCACCAGCAGGAAGACCAACCCTGAAACCAGCTCCAGGGGCACGCCAGCTGCCGCCACCATAAATGACAGACCGTAGAACACTGAAACCCGGGCATCTGGACACGATTCTCCCAGCTCCTGCAAAATGTAGCGCGGCACATCCACGACCTCCATCCACAGCACGTAGAGAAGCAGCGTGAACAGGAACAGGCAGGCTGCAGAGAGAAGGAGAGGTTCAGGGACACGTAGAGGCTTTCCCTGCAGAAGAATGCAGCTCCTCCTCATCTTTACTGTTGCCACGGCAGCAGTGTTTACACCTGCTGTTGTAGTGGGCATATCGCAGAGAGACATGTGTTTTGGATATCTGTTTATCATGTGACTGGCATGAACAGCTGAAATGAGCTAAGGCTGCAACCTATATTCATGTCTGAATGTTTTCATCTGCTAGCAGAGTAAATTTCATATTTGCAAGTCGTGAACCCCACACATGCACAGACAGCAGTCAACACTTTACCAGCAGCAATGAGGAACACTCCGCCGAGCTTGTATAGCTTGTGGCTCATGAAGGGAACGCCACAGACCAAGAAGGAGCCTCCAGTCAGAGCTGACACGAGCCCGAAGATTATCAGCACAGTCCAGAAACCTCGAAACACTGCAAGAAACACAAGCCAGACCTTTATGTATGTTCAGTATAGAAAGTAAATACTTTAAAATTCCATGGTATAGTAGAGCAGAAAACTGTTTTATTTGCCTTTAAAGCCCAGCAGAAACTGCTTCCAAACTACATTCAGGACCTGTTCCAGATAAAAGAAACCCGCTATGACCTGAGGGGGAAACTCATGTTTGAGATGACGACAGCAAGAACTAATATTAAAAAGAGATGTACATCAATTAAGGCTAGAGAAATTTGGAATAGTTGTAATAACAACCTAAAAATGTGTAGTTCTATCTTCAAGTTTAAGGAAATGTTTAAAGAAAATACTGTAAATAAATTTAAAACACTATAATTATAAAGTATACTATCAAAAACATTCTAGAATGTGAAACGTCAATTTTATATTTTGTCTTACTTATTTTTGTCTTCTTTATGTATTGTTTGTTTCCACGGAGTAAAAGCTAATGTCTCATATTTATGCTGATCATAAGAAAAAAGGGTAGGCACTATAAGCTACGGCTTCAGCCTACACCTTTTCGGCAAAATAAATTTTTTTTTTTTTTTTCCTTTTCATCTTGTTCTGCAAAAAGTGTGTACAAGCCGAAATAAAGATTCATAACATAACATAAATGTTTAGAAGAGGCTGCAGCCAATATTGAGACCACATTCACCACTCGTGCTTTGTAATTCTCATTTAAAATTAGGAGTTTAAGCAACAGCTGTGCTGAGTTAATCAACTATAACAGCACTCTTTATAGATTATGTGTATCCATATGAGTGATAAATATAAGGATTGCCTTTCATTAATTCTGAAAAAAAACACATTAGATGATTCTGTTTCAAGAACTTGCAGAGGTGGCGGGGCTTTCAGTCATGAAGACGGTTTAGCTGGCAACTGTTTAAGTAAGAGCAGTAATTAAAGTGACATTAGGGGGAATTCCTCAGCACACCTACAAGTAATTTACAATAAAATCAACTTGAGACTGGCGACCTGTCCAGAGTGAACCCCTGCTTCTCGCCTGTAATGAGCTATAGGCCCCAGCAGACCCCGTGACCCTGTGCAAGATTAAACAGGTGTAGAAAACGGATAGATGGATGGATGTGTGGTCTGGACTGTTCAAATAATAATAAACCACTGAAAGAACAACATAAGCTGAACACAGAAGGGCCTGAACGGGATAAGAACCAGGGGACCTTCTTGCTGTGAGGTGAAAATGCTAAACAACAAAACACTGCATGTGCACATACAGTCTCTCTTCCCTTTACAGCATATGATTTGTATATAATTATGCAATATTTATTTAGTTGGAAGTAACTTTCGAGGCACCCCCATAAAAAAAGTAAAATCATTGTAAACAATAAATGGTCATTCAAATCTGAACCACTTGGTGTGATAGGATCAGACAGGCCGAGGCCTGTCAAGCCGAGACAGTCTGACCTCCTAGCTGGCCAACAGTCTCCCTGGCCATATAGTTCAAAAAGCAAGATGAAGTAAAGGAATAACAACCCGTGGTGGAAATATATTAGTCTTAGTCATTCTATGACCTTCCTGATGAGTACAGTTTGTGCAGACTCATATTTTGTCTGTGGGAGTTTTGGCTCTGCTGTCGCACACAGCTGCAACGACCTGTTACGACAGCCATTTAGTGTTGAGTCTTAATCATTCTTGTGTTGTTCAAATTACAATGCATTACACTCTTCCCTGTCACTTCTGATGTACATTTTAGCCTGCTTGCATGTAAATTATGTGTTTTTGTTAATTCAACACACTCAGTTTAGTCACCCAGGTGGTTAAAACATCACATAGTAGCGTAATAATGAACTTATACGATCTGTACCTCTGTGTACTGTCACCCATGTGTGTGCCAACGGCATGTGACCGTTACCTGCAGTAGTGTCATAAGTTGGGTGAGGAACTTGTCCAAGAGCAACTGGCAGCGGGAAGAGGTAACCGTGGATACACATCTTGGAATCTGGCTGGTTTGCTGCAGTTCATAAGCAAAAGAAAATCTTAAAAAGAACCTTTCAAACCTGAAAGCATGTTTTGGTTGTTAAAAAAAAGAAAAAGCTTTGCATTGTATTGAGATGAAGTACATTTTGTGAAATGGGAAAAAAGGGAAACATGATCAAAACGAACATAACACTTGTCTTTTTAGATTTATTGTGAGTGTTTTTCTTTTCCTACACAGGTGATGAGTGTGGGACAGTCACAACCCCCACCAAAAATACAGAGTATGACTCGCTAGAAGGATTATTTTCTACGTACTGAAAAGAGTGGCGAGGACTGTGTGTGTTGCGGGCTGCATCGGAAACACACAACGCCAGAAAAAGCCCTCGTGGTGCAGTAAGAGGGACGGAGGCGAAGCAGTTACCGCTTCTTCTGACTGGACCTGAAAGAGAAACAAGGTTAGACTGACATTACAGAAACAGACTCAAATATCTGAAGATGTCAGTCTTGTCAACACGTGTCTGCAAAAGCAGCCCTGTGTGATTCTGCTCCACGGCAGAATCCAACGTGGTTGTGATTATGGCCTGCTGGTCGGTGAGGTTTTCTGGGAAGAACTTTTGAACATGCATGAGCCAGACTCTCCACTTGCTTGTCAGGAGTATGATTGATGGTGCTGAATAACAAAACAAGTTGAATCATCCCCTTTTATTGGAAATGAAAGACTTTAGAGGGCTGTGATGTTGCTGAAGAGTTCACAGGAGGATTTGCTTTTATAGAGGAACCTCCTGACAAACATAGGAAAGCAAACTGAGACTCCATAGATTTTCACCTAAAGATCAGTCGACTCCACACAAGGAGTGTCACTCACTCTATAAAAGTGATTATATGCTCGTAATGGGCCTGGAGGAGCGTTCTTTTGAAGATAGAGTTGCTTGAATAAATCATTTTTAAGATATTTAAAGTGTATTTTATAGCTGACAGAATCGGGGGTGGATAGTCCATTTAAGTGGATGAAGCAGTGCTTGATAAAATGACAAAAAAAACAAGAAGAAATAAACGAAAAAACAAAACACCTGGATGAATACTGTGTTCTTAAATGTATGTATCCCATGTAAACCAAAAGTATGACTTAACTGTGGTGTCCTCTGATTTGAAGAACATTTCTATGCTTCATGTGTTTTGGTTAATGGTAAACTGATGTTTTATCTCAGGCTTTGAAGCATTTATTCCCCTTTTAAGAGTCTCTTAAGCACGTTGACTGACTGAATCATGTTGCTCTGACCCGGCTGTCAGACCCGTCCAAGGCCACCTCTGTGTTATAGTCAGTGTCAAAGAGCTAACTACAGCTGACTTTAAAGTATTTACTGTTTTTGTGGGTAGTTGAATGCATCTGCATGAAACTTATTAACTATCATACATTAATAACAGTGACAAAGGTGAGGCAAGGACTTAATGGACAAATCAGCCATCAGGCGATCAAAAACGTTCTGGCTTGCCCCTCTCGTGCAGAAACATGCTTTTTCTTCCAAAGTTTTAATTTTCTTGAACATTTTTGCTTCAAAACCCCGACTTAACAACAAAAAAATAGTAGGAAATGCCCTCATTTGAGATACTGCCATAAAGTGGGTAGAAGTTAACATGGCAAATTAACGCTGTTACTGTAATAAACTGTTAACTTTACATGTTCTGACTGGCTTTTACGTTAACTGTTTTCTGCTTTTATGTTTGCTTTGTTCCTTAGATATATGTTAGTGTTTCCCATCACAATTATTTAGCCTGTTCTCGTCACTTAATTGAGCTTTTCTGCATTTATTTCAACTTGTTCTGAGCATTTCAGTTATCTTCTTCTTTCCAACTGTGTTGGCATGCTGTTATGTTATGTTGAATTTATGTTAGACATTTTCTTAGCTTGTTGTCGGCACTTATGTTCTTGATCTTACTTAATTTATTCATAGCTCGTTTATGTATAGCCCCCACCCCCTACAGTTATGTTAGCATGTGGTCTGCATCTATGTTAGTTTGTTCTGTCCATTTCATTTAGATTGTTATCTGAATTTCTGTTAGCTTATTTCTTGAGATGGTGTTAGTTTGTTTCCTGCATTTATGTTGTCTGTGTTTATTTTAGCTTATTTTACAGATTTCTGTCAGCTTATTTCCTCCAATTATCATAACTTGTTCGCTGCATTTAAGTAGCCTATTCCTCCATTTACATTAAGTTGTTCTCTGAATTAATATATTTTTCCTTTAACTTATTTTAACATTTCACTCACAATTATGTTAGTGTCTGCCTTTACTTTAGCTTGTTCATTACATTCCTTAGCTTATTCCTTGCACTTTTGTTAGCTATTTTTCTTGCATTTATCTTAGGTTTTAAGTTAAATTAAGTAAATAAAGTTTTGAATTTATACCTTTTTTCCTTTGCATTCATGTCAGCAGTTTTCTTAAAATCATTTTAGCACGCTGCCTGCATTTATGTTAGTATGTTCCTCCCACTTATTTTTGCTCATTCTCTTTATTTAATTTAGCTTAATATTAATCTGGGTTGTCTCCATTTGTGTGAGTTTGTTCCCACAAACTGTAATAAATGTTTGATACATCAGTCATGTGACCACAGGTTTTATGAAAAGCTGCTTTGAAGCCTCTTTTTTCCTGATGCTGCTCCTACGGTAACACACCCACCTGATGTCAGTCAAAGTTAGCTGTTGTTACCAGCGGCCCCAAAAAACTAAACAAAATTAAAGCTGCAAGCAGCGATGAACGGGCCCTCGCACCCTTGTGCACGTTCAGGCTGCAGTGGAAGCTTGTATGACGTGCATGTAGATTTCTTCAGGCCTGGACATTTAGCGGATGACACCACCCACGACTCTCTATATAAAACCATTCAAAAGTTATGGCAGAAAGTAGGAACTATCAGATATCGACCAATCAGAAGAGGGGGCGGGGCTAATTTGCACCAATTATGTTCAAGGACTCAAATTCGAGTCCGATGACACCACCCACGACTCTTTATGTCAAACCATTCAAAAGTTATGGCAGAAAGTAGGATCTATCAGATATCGACCAATCAGATGAAGGGTGGGTGCGCTTTTTGCCGTCTATCGTCGCCACGGTAACGCTTTTGACTGAGAAAAGTAATGCGCGTCGTCGCAGGATCGAGACTCACATTTTGATGTACAGTATAACAAACCTGGGTGCACGTTGCGGTTTGGGCGAAGAAGCGGCCGAAGAAATGGCATAAATTGCGCCCAAATTACACGATTAATTCAAAATGACCGACTTCCTGTTCGGTTTCGGCCATGGCGCCAAGAGACTTTTCTTTAAGTTGCGACATGATACAGGTGTGTACCGATTTTCGTGCATGTACGTCAAACCGTATTGTGGGGCTTGAGGCACAACGTTTTCTAGGGGGCCTGGCTAGGCCTGGCTTGCATGCAACATTTGGTGACTTTTGGGGCACATTTAGGGGGGCAAAAAGGCCCTCATTTTGTCGGAAAAATAAAAATGAGAAAAACAAGGAAAAAAAAATTAATCCTACAGATACAATAGGGCCTTCGCACTGTAAGTGCTCGGGCCCTAAAAACAGCATCATAGGTGGAACCAGCACAACGTCTGCCGGTGCTTTGGTGCTGGTATCAAGTTGGTGAGTGGTTGCTGATAAATGGATGCTGGTCCATACTGGTGACCCCCCAGCATACCATACTGCTGGTCACCAATAATAACAACGTAGGTTGTATTGTGGCGCCATCATGACCAGCAACACCAGCAACCAAAACACAACACATGCTGGTGTGTCCAGACTACCATGCTGATGTCTGGATGCTGTTCACCAGGGAGGGGATGATGTGGACTAAATGTTATGATAATGAAAGCTTCTTTGTGTCTTTCATGCCTGTAACCAAAAAATGTAATGTAGGGGTTTCATAATAGCTTGTTCATTTAAGAATGTATTATATATATATATATATATATATATATATATATATATATATATATATATATATATATATATATATATATATATATATATATATATACAGATAATAAATAACAGTAATATAAATGTTTGAATAGCGACAAGCTAATTACAGTAATAGAGTATATTAATATGAATTAACCATATCATTTAAACTGACCTTGAATATAACAGATAATGGCCCAATTAGACCATTTGATGAGCCTATAAAATATGTTTTTCAATATTAAATTATAGACATATTAACACACTGTAAAACAAGCTCTCTACAAATAAGCTTAATATTCCTAAATCTGATCAAAAGTGTCTTATTTTAAACTAAAACTAGCAAAATAGTCTGAAGTAGTTTTCTAATTTTCTTTAAAAAAGACGTTTTTACTTTCTCAGAAATGAGTTTCACAGTGCAGAGCAGAACTGACCAGATGTAAATTACGTCACATTACCATGACACATGTCCACATTTTCTGCCTTTCGAATTGTCGAATCTTTTTATCTGTCTATGTGCCGCCCAGCCTTTTCCCATCTGGCCTGCAATCTCTTCCTGATTTTTTCTCCACAGGCCATTCCTTGAAGTAGAATAAAATAAAAACTACAGACAAAACAGTAACTGAGGATCAAGGATGACCTAAAAAAATGTATCCGTCCGAACATAACCAGAGCTATGATGGTATGTTCTCTTCTACAGCTGATCCAAGATGCAGCAGCGTTCGTGCTGACAGGAATCAGGAAGAGACATCACGTCTC
The DNA here is from genome assembly GCF_033807715.1 of Cololabis saira. NCBI lineage: Eukaryota > Metazoa > Chordata > Actinopteri > Beloniformes > Belonidae > Cololabis > Cololabis saira. The sequence goes on along the minus strand of NC_084593.1, from coordinate 35,573,797 downwards.
TCATGTGTTGGCCTCCCTCCATTGGCTCCCCATAAAAGTCAGAATCTAGTTCAAGAGTCTGTTACTTGTGTATAAACTCATAAAAGAGACTCGATGGCACCTTATGTTCCTGATAGAGCTCTCTGCTCTGATATGTAATTTTGTACCAATGACCATATATCTCTGAATCTCCTCTCTCTGTTCTTTACTCTCTCTTTCTGGTCTCCCTTTTCCTGCTCTACACGGGTGTCTTCAGCAGGAGGGTTTCTTCCCTCCTAAAATGTTTGGCTTAAGGTTTTTCTCCCACTAGGGAGTTTTTACCTGCCAGTGTTTATGTTATGTTTATGTAATAATTGCTCGGGGGTCATGTTCTGGTCTCTGGAAAGCGTCTAGAGACAACTTCTGTTTTAATAGACGCTATATAAATAAAATTGAATTGAACTGAATTGCATTGGACCATATGTCCCCATTAATCACCTTAAATCACCTGTTTAAATTGAGGAATCAGTCTCATCAATACTGCATGAAGTAATTTTGGTATGAAGTGATTACATCTGCTAATGTAGTCTTGTCATGTAAATCATGTTTTTTTTAGGGTTATTTCTTTGACATTTCGGTGTAATAACATGACAGTTTATTGTTGTTTTTTTATAATCAATAATACTCAATTTGAACAGGAATTGTAACAATAATTTACTAAAATTGTCAGACTAGTTAAAACCTGTCAACTGTGCTTCAAATGATAAACAACACCGACAGGCAGGGATGACATTTTGTCGTTTTTAGGGCCTCATAACTGCAGGGCTTGGCTGTGCTTCCCCGTGATCTCATGTTTTTATACGTTCTCTCTCTTTTATAGATATAACATCTAAAACTTTATACTAAGTTTGGATAAGTGGCTGGAAAAGTTCAGCAACAACTGAAACAAATTAGGGGCAGACATTCTGACCTAGAAAACCGCTGTCATTGTTCAATCTGCTTTCATCAGAGTTAGACAAAGACAAATGTTACTCTTCAACTAAAAATGAAGCTAATCAGCAAACAAGCGTACGCCAAAGCAGGACGGGGAACACTGTATGTCTGCGTTAGCGTCCAGCTCCCATCACACCTGCACTGACCAGCAGTTTCACAGAGGCCCTGCAGCTCCATACAATGACATACTTTTCAAGAAGGGGGGGGTTTAGTGAGAGGACAGTTTTAGTTGCACTGCACAGGTCCAAATCTGTAGGTCCAAGCTCCTGTATTTTGAAGTGGGAACTTTAAATCAGGATGTCTCAGCTCCTACTGCAAGACTCCTAGGGCCTGATTTACTAAAGGTTTGCGTGCGTAAAAACGTGTGCAAACTTGACATCACCCGCAAACCAATGTGCAAGCTGATCTACTAACAGCGTGCAAAGAGGACTGCGCCTCTCAAATGAGCAAAATAGCACACGCTATTCATTTAGAACTTTTGCCCTGATGAATAATCAATATGGGGCGTACCCGCCAGAAATCGCTAAATACTGGGAGGGGAAAATGCAAATATGTCCATTTACCACACGCAATGAGATTTACCAAGCCTGAAAGTTTTTGCGGGGATTGTGATTGCGTCTGTATTTAATACGTTCGAAAGGAAGGTGCTAATCTGCCCAGCATTACGCAGGGATGCTTGTTGGTGCCTGATTTGAGGACTGGGGTGGGGATGGCTCAACTTGTGGTGAGGATTCTCCACATGCAAAAGGAGAAATATTTTATTTGAATGTTAAATCGAGTATTATTCAGCAAAAGGTTGCCACAGGAGGCACATTCAGTTTTTTATTTGTGATAATAAATAAATCACGTGTTTTCATGGAGAAAAAAGTGTTTCTCATTGTGCGCCTATACTTGTTCTGCAGTTGTCATACCCCGGTGTTGTGCCGTATTCAGCACCCCTGCCGTGAAAAGCACCCCCTCGTCTGACAAAAATTATATTCTCATTCCGTGTCACGTTCTGTTTAGCGTCCAGTTTTGTGTTAATGATTCATGTTTAAATGCGCTCATGGATTCCACAATAGTCATACTTTCCCACAATCACAGTCACAGATAACAAAAATCGGGTAAATGGTTATTGATGTCATTAATTAATAGCCTGCTTACTGTGTTGTCTTCGATAATATTTGTAAATATATATAATACAAACTCCTAAGTATGTGTTTGTGTGAGTGTGTATATATAAATATATTGAAGTGTCAGTGTGTTGTTTTTTTTCTTGGTCTACTTATCATTGAATATACGAGGGGGTGCTTTTCACGGCAGGGGTGCTGAATACGGCACAACAATTTGCCTCTTCCACTAATATCTCTAACTCCAACTCGTCAAATTTCCTTTTGCGCTCGCAAACCGTAAGACACGCAACACCTCATTTAAATACTGCGGTTTGCACCTGTTATCAATTGCGCACGCAATCTTAGTTGATCACCCGCAAAACACACAACAGCTCGTGCAAACTTTTTCAGTGCACACGCAATTTAGTACTCTTTATTTAGGATCTTAGTAAATCGGGCCCCTAGTCTTTTATTATATTTTATTTTAGCGTTTTCATGAATGTACAAAACTAGAAGTGTTCATTCTTTGTTTTGGCAGCGAGTGGGATTCATAGTCACTGTGTGCCTTTGCGTTAGTGAACACACACCACTCATATCTGTCCTACCTTTGTGCCGTTGGCATCTTTGTCTCTGTCCAATGTGGCTTGAGTGGGCCAAAAATGCACTCCACAATTCTCACTGGCTACCAGCCAGTAATCTGTACCGAAGGCCACGAGGAAACACAGGGTTCCCAGAACCCCGAAGATCCCCCCGGCCAAGGATGCAGCCCCTACTCTCATATCTCCAGCCTTAACCCTTCTTTAATGAATCCTCGTCCCGAGTGTCCAGCTCCTCTCTGGTGTCCACTGTGAAACCCTCTGCCGTCCTAAAGCGCAGTCCTAAAGGAACCCGTCAGGCGGTCCCAGCCACTCCCTGGCATGCTGGGAGCCGTAGGGACGAGAGGCTTCAGTAACCGAGGAGCTCAGACGTGGGGACAGGAGTTATTTTGGGAGGCAGTAAGTCTGTCCTCTTCAAATTACCAGCGGGTGTGCTGCACATTTGTAAAGGGGAGCAACACGCTCATTTGTGAATGAGCAGGCTTAAAATGTGTGCAGCATGTATCAGAATTGTTGACCCTGGATATTTTTAAAATTTAATACAGATTTAACTGAAGCTGCAAATGACAACCCAAAAAAGTCCCGTTGGAAATGTGAAACATGGTGCCAAGGAAAGCTTTATTTATGGGCAAACACTCAACCATTTCATTCATCTTAGCAGTTTTAGTAGATGTTCATGAGACTGATGAAACTCTTTATCAGGCCTGTTGTGCAATTCACCACTCCCAGGTTCAAAGGTCAGGAGTATTTTTAGTTTTTGGCAACGTATTATTTGACCCTCAATGTCTCATTGTCAAAGTCTGACTTCATTGCTACTTGTCGTTCTCCAGAATAAAGCTGATCTGTTTCTTTGGGGTTTTCTCTGCAGGTGCCTGGCGGTGTGGAAGGACTTCCTTTGGATCCCCTGGCCGAGTCCCAGCTGAGGCGGCGAGGACTGCAGGGTCCGAGAGGGCCGGTCTCGGACTGATGGAGCACACTGCCACAAGGGGAAAGGGAAGAATGCTGAATTTGTTGTACCGTCTTGTGTGAAAGTTGTCATTTTAACAGGGAAGACACGTTATTCTGATTATTCGACATATGATATCTCATCGGATACGATTAATTGCACACTACAGTACCTGTGTGAGACCTGCTGAGTCCTGCTCTCATTCGCTGACAGTCACTGAATTTTCCATCCTCCCCCTATCATAATGAAAATAAAGGGAAACGCAGCAAAGAAGACAGTTCTCCGATATGAGTCCTTATCTTTGTCTTTCCATCAGTTCATAGTGAACTCACTTTAGCTCAATGATAATTATGTCACTTAATTTCACTGTCATTAACAGAAACTCCCTCGCTTTCAAGATAAGTCGGCTCTGACAGTTTTTTTTTTTTTTACTTTTTTTAACTAGCATGGATGTATCATGTATCATCTTAAAATGACATCACTCAAAATCAAGGATTATTTGGGGGTTTCTCAAAAGAAAATGCACCTGATCTGCAAAATGTGGGTTTGCACTCAGTACCTGTGGCTGCTGTGCACCAGTGTTGTAGCTGCATCTCTCTCCGAGACTCTGGTGTCTGTGGAGGGGCCTCCTGGTCCTGTCCATGGTGACCTGCTGGTGCAGGGTGTGCCGGCTGTATGCTGGTGTCTGCTGGAGTCAAATTGTGCACACTGTGTGGAGCACGCTCAACAGTCTTATATGTGACTTTGGTACTGTGTACTTCTTAGCTGTTAGCAGGAATAATAAAGGAGATTTTTTTTAAATGTACCTTGTTGTCAAAGTTTTGAAGGTTTCTGGAGAGGATGCGCCTGATGCTGTCCATCTCCTCTGGCAGGAGCGGGCGGCTGTGGGGACGAGTGTCCACGCTGGAAGCAATGTTGGAATATTCAGGTTTATGTCATTTTAGAAGTTATTTTTTAGGTTTCAGACACAGTTTACTTAGTTTTACTTAGTTTATGTAGATGAGGCTATTGTTTTTATGTGTTCAGTATGTGTTGCAGAGTATCCAAGACAAGGAGCCACAAGGAGCGTGGTTTTGGACTCTTTCATGTCAATATGCACTGAAAATTATCACTAGTTTAGCAACCTCAGATTGGTTGTTTATATCTCTGCATTATTTGTCTATTTTTTTTGGCTAAATTACGGTATTACCATGTGAGGCCACGCTCGCCACCCATCCCTTGAAATACGGAATTGTTCCGTAATTGGGAATTAAAAGTTGCGTTCCGTATTGAACCAATACAGACACATATTATGCTCTTATTTATTTATGTAATAATATACAGGTGGAGGTCAGAAAATTTGAATATAGTGCAAAACAAAAATGAAACAGATATATATTATTTTCCACTACATTCAAAGTGAGATATTTCAAGCTTTTATTTGTTATAATTTTGGTGATTATGACTCAGTTTATGACAACCCCAAATAAAAAATCTCAAAAAATTTGAATATATTATGAAATCAATAAACAATTCAATCATCAAAATTATAACAAATAAAGGCTTAACATATCTTGCTTTGCTTTGTAATAAGACTATAATATTCATGTATTAGTTTCACCTTTTAAGTTGAATTATTGAAATAAATGAGCTTTTACACCATATTCTTCACCTGTAGTCTATATTCTACATCTGGGCTGATGGACTTACACATCATAGGAGGTTATTTCAGTTGCTAGTATGGTTGTCTGTGTGTACAGTCGGGCAAATTCAATGTTATTAAGGCACTTTAAACTTTAAATCAAAGTGTTTTTGTTTTTTCATATAAAATAAATACATTTCTATGCAGTTTAGAAGTTTTGGGGACGTCCCTTTTTTTTGGCGCCTGCGCTGCTGAAATCGGGGCATCCCTTATTTCTATTTCTGAAAGGTGGCAACCCTAGGTGAGGCCTTAAGCCACCCTCTTGTATAGCACTTTATAATTTATAATCTGTATATACTGTATTTACTACAATACTTTCTGTTGCACTTCTGGTTGGATGCCAAACTGCATTTCGTTGCTCTGTACTTGTACATGTGTGATGACAATAAAGTTGAATGTAATCTAATGTAATGTTACACTGCAGAGGCCTCGTCCTCTCCTCTCTGCTCCCTCCTCTCCAGCTCCTGGTAGACCCTGAGGATGCTGGAGTGGGCCTGGTGGTCCTCCCGGATCAGGAACCGGCGGAGATACTTCTTGTTGAACTGTTCAAACCTCACGTACACACGAGGTACACAAAAACACAACACGAGTGATGATATTATGATAACTTTGCCGCCACCTACTGGATGGTCCATGTCATTGTATTTAATATTTTTTTTATTTTATGAATACAAACTGCAACACACAAACACTCTCTCACACGCACACACGCACAAACACAGCTAACTTGTCTTTCCAGTAGTGCTGTCCCCAGTATCCAACCACGTCTTCTAGTCCTGCCATCAGGTGATCTATGAGCTGAGAGCAAACAATTTTACCAACATTTTATATCTGTTCGCCATGGTTTAGATTCTGTATGCAAACAAATGAATAAACTAAGTGCATTTTTTTTAGATATCTCTTTGCTGATGTTATTTGACTTACAAAATAAACAATAGGAAAATGAGGAAAATAAAACGTCTATAATGGGATAATTAAGTTAATTTCACTACATGTCGAGTCCTACTGACCCTGCTGTGGATCTCCTCACTGACAGTGGGCAGACTCCTCTTCTTCCTCTTCACATCCAGTAGCTCCACCAGTGGCTTAATGGTCATCCCCTACAAACCAAGCTCACCAAATAAAATAAAATATACTTAATGAAGTGAATAAACTACCTATATCACAGTCCACGTGACACAAATCCCCCACCTGCACAAAGACAGTGAAGAGGATGACCACAATGGTAGTTGTGATGAAGAGCCTTTTCTTTGGGAAGTCGTCGATTAGGAAGACCAAGGAGAAGCAGATCGCTCCTCTCAGGCCACCATAAGCGATGATGAACTGGTCTCTGAAGGTTACGGCATTCCTCCGAAGTTTGTTCACCACAGCAGTCAGCAGGAGAACCCCTTAGAGGCGGTCAACACGTTTGCATCAATGATCGATTAACGCTGAGACGCCATGTGGTTAAAGGTTCAACGACAGAAACTCCTCAAAGCTACCTGTGGCCCTCCAGACGAGGCAGAGGATCAATGTGGAGCAGACAAAGGGCCAGCTCCACATATGGACATCCTGTATGGTGGATACACCCAGGAAGATGAAGATTAAGGTTTCGCTCACGCTGCTCCACATCTTCAGGAAGTACTGGATGCTGGTGTTGCTGCGCTCTGAAACGTTCGCTTCTACGTACTGCTTCATGGTGACGGCAGAGGTGACGATACTACACGACGGAGGACAAACAAAAACCATAAGACAAGTTCCCCTACACTGAGCAAAATAACAGTTACGCTTGTCTTTAGATGAGCACTTACGCCATGATACCGGAGAGGTGAAGCATTTCTGAGGTCAGGTAAGACAAGTAGGAATATAGGAAGACAAAGAGCGGAGCAATGACTTGGGCTTTAGAGGTGAACCTTGAGGTGAGGGCGGCCAACAGGCCAAAGAAAAGGCCTACAAACAGACCTCCCAGGCCCACCACCATCACCCGGCACACCCCCAGCAACACATCCAGCCCGGACACTGCTGGCAAGCGCAGGAAGGACTCAAACAGCTTGTAAAGCACCTGGAATAGGAAAAAGTGTTTTCAATAACTTCTAATTTCATCAATGGGACAGCCTAACTGGACACATGTACTACTTCTGCTCTCACCACTGTAACGGCATCGTTGAGCAGCGACTCGCCAAACACCAAGATGTGCAGCTGATCGTTGACGTGCATCTCTTGAAACACGGAGAGCACGGCGACGGGGTCAACGGCGGCGATCAGCGAGCCAAACAGCAGGCAGTGGAGCAGGGACACGCCTCCCAGAGAGCTCGGAGCTACCAGGCAAACCCCGTAGAGAGAGAGGCCGATGCCCAGGACGTTCCAGAAGGTTCCCAGCACTGCATACCTGGAGTTGTACGGCACAAAATTGTCTGTTCACGACATGAAATGTCTGATTGATTATCCGTAAATCTAGGGAAATAAAAAACATAGATAAATACTTAAAAAGAAACAAAAACAATCTGCACATTCGTAACGGAGGCCGTCTGTGAGACAGCTAAAATGTCACGCAACAGGACAATGATCCCAACGACACCAGCAGGTCCACACCACAATAGCTGAAAAAGAGAATAACCAAAGATGTTTCAACGTCCACACCTCCACCCGTTTGAAACGTTGCAGCAGGATGTTAAGAGATCTGCGCATAAATCAGTCTCCACGAATCTTAATGAACAGAAGCAACATTCTAGAGAAGAATGTGAAAACATTCCTCCATGATGAGAAAAATATCACTTTTCCACACACTACTTATGTATTTTGATTTTGTTTTGTTAAATAAGTAACAACTCTTTATAATACACCAAATATTAGTTTATTATTCAAGTCTGTATTTACCAAATGTTAAAATGTGCCAAAGACTGTAGGCTGTTTTTTTTTTGGTTTTGTTTTAATATATCTTTGATGGCGTTGGTCATGTCAGGTCATTGTATTTGCAGCTTATTGCCATATGCATGACCCAACGTTCAAATCTAAATACTCTTTCTTAATCTAAATAAGAAAACACACACAAATACACCAAAAGAAATAGTGAAAGATCCAAAAGCAACCAACCAGAGAATGGTGCCAAGGTTTTCAAAGAACAGCCTCCCCGGCAGGAAGTATCCTGCATCCAAGACAATAGGGGGCAGCAGAAAGAGGAAGAAGGCGTCAGCACTCAGAGTAGGGGGAGCAGAGTGGCGGACCCCGTAGATAACCCCTCCAACCAGGAGGCCCACCATGATGAGGACACAGCTCTCTGGGACCACTGCTGGGATACGACCGGACCAGTGGAAACCTGGGAGGATGAGACCCAGACGGGTTGATAAGGATCAGTAAACAAGGATAAAAGGCGTGACCTTTCTAATTGATTTGTGGGCGAGCTACTCCTGAGCAGTTCGGGTGTGTTGTGGTTGTAAACTTTACGTTGTGTAGAGGGTTTTATTTAGCTCTAGAGAAAGTTTTGCATCTTTATTTACGTTCCTCATGTACTGGTTAATGTTTTGGCCCTCAGGCCTTGTGTTTTTTTGGTCATTTTTTTTGCGTATTCATTTTGACACAGTCCAAATGGTTGTGGTACTCATCTCAACACCATCATCTAACCGCCATCATCTAACCACCATCATGTAACCACCATCATCTAACCACCATCATCTAACCCCCATCATCTAACCACCATCATCTAACCACCATCATCTAACCGCCATCATCTAACCACCATCATCTAACCATCATCTAACCACCATCATCTAACCACCATCATCTAACCGCCATCATCTAACCACCATCATCTCAACACCATCATCTAAACACCATCATCTAACCACCATCATCTAAACACCATCATCTAACCACCATCATCTAACCACCATCATCTAACCATCATCTAACCACCATCATCTAACCACCATCATCTAACCGCCATCATCTAACCACCATCATCTAACCACCATCATCTAACCACCATCATCTAACCGCCATCATCTAACCACCATCATCTAACCATCATCTAACCACCATCATCTAACCACCATCATCTAACCGCCATCATCTAACCGCCATCATCTAACCACCATCATCTAACCACCATCATCTAACCACCATCATCTCAACACCATCATCTAAACACCATCATATAACCACCATCATCTCAACACCATCATCTAAACACCATCATCTAACCACCATCATCTAACCACCATCATATAACCACCATCATCTCAACACCATCATCTAAACACCATCATCTAACCGCCATCATCTAACCACCATCATCTAACCACCATCATCTAACCACCATCATCTAACCACCATCATCTAACCACCATCATCTCAACACCATCATCTAAACACCATCATCTAACCACCATCATCTCAACACCATCATCTAAACACCATCATCTAACCGCCATCATCTAACCACCATCATCTAACCACCATCATCTAACCATCATCATCTAACCATCATCTAACCACCATCATCTAACCATCATCATCTAACCACCATCATCTAAACACCATCATCTAACCACCATCATCTCAACACCATCATCTAAACACCATCATCTAACCGCCATCATCTAACCACCATCATCTAACCACCATCATCTAACCATCATCATCTAACCACCATCATCTAACCATCATCATCTAACCACCATCATCTAACCACCATCATCTAACCACCATCTAACCACCATCATCCATCCGCCATCATCTAACCATCATCTAACCACCATCATCTAACCACCATCATCTAACCATCATCTAACCACCATCATCTAACCACCATCATCTAACCACCATCTAACCACCATCATCTAACCACCATCATCTAACCACCATCATCTAACCACCATCATCCATCCGCCATCATCTAACCATCATCATCTAACCACCATCATCTAACCACCATCATCTAACCACCATCATCTAACCACCATCATCCATCCGCCATCATCTAACCATCATCTAACCACCATTCTCTAACCCTTACCATCTAACCATCATCATCTAACCGCCATCATCTAACCACCATCATCTAAACACCATCATCTAAACACCATCATCCAACCACCATCATCTAACCACCATCATCTAACCACCATCATCTAACCACCATCATCTAAACACCATCATCCAACCACCATCATCTAACCACCATCATCTAACCACCATCATCTAACCACCATCATCTAAACACCATCATCCAACCACCATCATCTAACCACCATCATCTAACCACCATCATCTAACCACCATCATCCATCCGCCATCATCTAACCATCATCTAACCACCATCATCTAACCACCATCATCTAACCACCATTCTCTAACCCTTACCATCTAACCATCATCATCTAACCGCCATCATCTAACCACCATCATCTAAACACCATCATCTAAACACCATCATCCAACCACCATCATCTAACCACCATCATCTAACCACCATCATCTAAACACCATCATCTAAACACCATCATCCAACCACCATCATCTAACCACCATCATCTAACCACCATCATCTAACCACCATCATCCATCCGCCATCATCTAACCATCATCTAACCACCATCATCTAACCACCATCATCTAAACACCATCATCCATCCGCCATCATCTAACCATCATCCATCCGCCATCATCTAACCATCATCTAACCACCATCATCTAACCACCATCATCTAACCACCATCATCTAAACACCATCATCCAACCACCATCATCCATCCGCCATCATCTAACCATCATCTAACCACCATCATCTAACCCCCATCATCTAACCATCATGTAACCGCCATCAGATGAACGACCTGGCCTCCCTCACTAGCCTGATGTATCACCATGAATTACTGTAACATAGTCATGAACAACTTTGTCGTCATTCTGATGAAGTTTTGCACGTTTGTCATCCAGCTGAAACACATCTCGTGAGGTGCTGAGTGTTCAGCTGAGGTGGGTGATTCAGCCAAGGAAAAGGATGTTTTGATGATATTACAAGGTCTGCTTTTACTGTAAGTGCCATGACGTTTTCAAAACTTCAAATTTTCAGTTTTAAGACTGAGAGAAAGGAAAAACCTACTTAAGCAAAAACTGACATTGCAAATCGATTCAAAGCAGGTTAGTTAAACTTTGGGTTGACAGTTCATTTTGAACACAGACTTGGTCACCTGTTAAACATGCTGCAGTCGTTCTGTTACCAACTCATGGATCGCCTGTTACACGTTTTCTTTTAAACGTTGGTGTGATACTTCACTACCGTGTTATACTTTCCCTACATCAGACTTTTGGAGATAAGTTACCCAGTTGTTAGATTTTTTATACATTTGTTTTCATTGGTCTGAAGCATTTGTCGTACTTTTTCTTTCTAAATGCACCAAAAGTGTTAAAGTGGACCTATTATGAAAAACACGTTTTTTCTTGCTTTAACATATATAAAGTGGTTTCCCCTCAGCCTGCCAACTCAGAGAAGGAGGAAAGCAACCAAATTCTGCAGTGTCTGTACAGCCGCCCGGATGAGCCGTCCAGTGTGATGTGGCTTCTACGAGCCGTTCAGATTCTGCACCCGTCGTTACGTAACGATTTACATAGGTTGGCCTTCGATGCGTGAAACCACGCCCACAACTAACTCCGCCGGCCGGAGCTTCTGCCATTTTTTAATTTTTTCGTGTATCGCGTCATTCAGGCAGCCAATCAGCACAGAGCCTCATTATCATAGCCCCGCCCACTCAGAATCCAGCATAGATAAGGAGGTTAGAGACTGGGATGATAAAGACATGGTTTAGAGGCTGAATTTCTCATTTATTTAGCAAAAACAATCAAAAGCTTGTTTTTAAGACATTCAATTTGCGCTTGCACTTAAACCCCTGTACACTTAATTTAGATTTAGATTAATTCCGATTCTTTTAATCACAACTAAAACTTGAGATGAATAAATCCCCAAACTATTTGTCATTCATATTGGAGGATATTATTGCATTAATATTTCTGCAAAGAGTTTTTCACAGAGACGCACATTTTCTTCTCCTCTTTCAGAATGAAATTGCTAGATGTCACAGTTGTTTTTGTTTGTTTTGGCTTGTCTGGTATGGACAGCAGTACAGATCTGCCTGTGCTTACCCAGCTTGGCCAGGGAGGCCAGCATGATCCACAGCACGATCTCAAAGGGAGCCTGCACATGGTGGTAGTCCACGCTGAACACCCTCAGAGCCCTGGGCACGTCCACGGAGAGACCGTCATCGCTGCTGTTGAAGCCCAGCGAGGGGGGCAGGTTGTGGGGCGGAGGGCGCTCACCATGAGGGGCCAGGGCCAGACATCTCACCAGAGAGGAAAAGAGAAGCAGAGGCAGCGTCCACTGTGTGGCCATCCTGCAGCCATGCTGGGACAACAGGACAGAGGCAGGCGGAGAGAATGGGACAGGGGTTAGAGAGACAGAGGGAGGGCCGGCAGAAATCACGCAGCTGCTAATATGCACAGGAATCCCTGAGCTAGCAGTGACATCTGACCAGCAGCACAGTTTCTGATCGCTGTGACATGCACACATTCACCGCCCGGTTCTGTCATTTCAGAGAACTGTACACCTTTTTATACGTGTTTCCTGAAAGCTTAACTTAAACTAACAATTGTATGCTTATATAATAACAATATACACATGGCATATAATGTTGTTATGTTATTGTGCAAAATGTATTTTGGTAAAACTCCAGCAAAGATGATTATCAATGAGTGGAGGCGAGGTATAGTTACAGTAAATAAGCTTTGCTTCTCCTTAGTCCATTTCAAGCAGCTTATCTTTATTGGTATTATCTTTATTTTTATTATTTGTTCGAAATAAAGCAGTCATTTATTCAATTAGTCAATTCATTCATTCATTCATTTATGTATGAAGTAAAAGGGGGAAAACAAACCAACCTGTAAGCATGGTGGGATGATTTTAAGTTCCTTTAGCACAAATATGGTCAAATGTTAATGTATATTATTTCAAATGATGTGGGATGTCTTGTTTTACACGACACTGGCTGTGATCAGGTTGTTCAACTTTCTTTCCTTGCCATGACTTGTAGGTGGTTTGCCGGCGGCTCATCCAGCTTCAACTCTCCAAAGGAGACGTGTCTTTGGTTTTTCATTTAAAGATTAGCTCGTCTAAATTACCTCAGCATTACCCGACATAATCTTCAGATAAATGCTGCAACAATATCTTGATGAGACTGCCACCTTTAATCCATTTATTACAGTAAAACCTTGCTGAAATTCTTCTTTAAAAATGTTCTTATACAGATCACGGGTAAAGCGCCTTATCAAACTTAATAAGGCAAATCTGTGATAAGTCCCACTGCTGTGTGAGTTGCTGCTGGAAGTTTGCAGGGGGCTTTGAAGGAAACCCTTTGTGTCTAATAAACGGTGGGAATAACCATCTTTGACTTTTCCCCCCCAGTAATAACTATTAAAAATGTAAAATTGAAATAAAAAACAGAATGCAATTAATTTAAATCTCATAAACCCTTTATTATTCACACTAGAAAACAGAAAACGTTGATGGTGCTGAAATGTACCACCCTAAGGAAATAAAAGGAAGGCAGTTTTGAATTTGACATAAGCGCGTCCTGCAGCTCAGAAGTTGTTGTCCTCCTACCAAGACATGCTTTTGCAACGAGTGAAACCATCTCGCTGAGAGATCCAAGGCCTTTTCTGAGTAATACATTTGGACCATCACATGCAGTTATTTTGTAATTTTACATTCATACACCGTGCACTGGTTCTGAAATAAAACCATCAGAATGAGATCAAAGTAAAGATTTTCACTTTTTATTTTAAGATGAAGCAAAGTGCTTAAATTCTCATGTGATCAAAAGTATTTGGACAAAGTAACTAACTATATTTTTAACACTTGGATAATTATCATTTGTGGCCATTGACTGTCTGAAGTCTGGATTTCAGGGATATTACCAAGTACTGTAGATGTCTTTAAAGATAAAGATAAAGATGGCTTTATAAATAAACATTGATTGATTGATTGATTGATTGATGTTTACTTCGTAAAGATGTTTTTCCAGACCTTCACTGTTGCCACCTTTAGTTTGTTCTTTTTTAAGGGTCTTTTGGCCTTTGGTTTTGTCTTCAGCAGGTGAAGACATGCTCTACTGCAGTGTCCTCAAACGCAGCGGCCCTGCATGTTTTAGATCTTTCTCTCTTCCAAAACCTGTGATTCAAATAAAAGAATCACCATCAGCTTCAACCAATCAGGCTTGTTGGTGCGAGGAAACGTCCGAGTCTCTTGTGAGGGCAGGGCAGGGCTCAGAGGCCACTATTGTTACTCCAAAAATAGTAAAACCCAAACTCAGAGCTGGGTCTCTGGAAAAGGAAACACAGGGAAGTCAAAACAGCAGCCACTTGCAGGAGAAGCGAACCCCCCCCCCCCCCCCCCCCCCAGAAAAAGCAGGACTATGTAGGTTCTTAAAAGGTACTATTAAAGGTACTATAAAAGGTATTATTAGAATAAGGGTAAAGCGTGTGCACAAGCGGCTTAACTGGATGCCCCGCCTACCAACAGAAAAAGAAAACTCAAAAGGGGAAGGCGATAGACAAAATAAGCAGGGGCAAGGCTGCACTGCAACAAAAACATGCAGGACAGTGGCCCTCGAGGCCCAGAACGCTGATCCCTTCGGGTGAGATCAGCGACCGACTCAGCCACTGAAGAACATTCAATGTCTTTGCCTTCAAAAGGCCTTCAGTTGGGTAAGATGTCTGTGGTTATCCGGCTGCACTGTGGTGCAGCTGGCTGAATATGAGCGGAGTACAGCCCTGTACACCTCACAACTCATGGAGACACTTCTGCCAGCAGTCACATCAGCACCAGTGATCACACCACTGGCAGCCGCTCACACCCATAACACTTCCTCTGCCATGTTTGACACACGTCTGGGTTTGTTTTGGATCAGGGGCTGTTCCTTTCCTCCTCCAAACTTTTCTCTTCCCCTCATCAGAGTCCAAAGAAACTGAACCCAGACCGCTGGAAGCTAATTTTAGATTTCCAGATGTGTAAGCTGCTCATATAGGCGCTCATGCACCCCCATATTTTTGACTTGAGAGATGACAAAAAGTGAGATAGCCCCTCCCCCTTTAGTGTGGGAGATAAGAGGTGTGTGGTTTCTGAAACAAATCTTGAATGTTTAAGTATGTCATGGTTACACTCTGAGGACCATTTTTCTGAAATTAGTTCACAATTTGTGGACAGTTTTTTTGCCGATGGGGAACCTCTGTCTGTCCACACCTCAGAGAGTCTTTGCCTCTCTGCATTACCTTTGTTAGACTCAGTTCTGTCGCTGAACTGTTGTCAATGAACTTAATTAGTAGATGTTCTTTCAGGTGTCATTTTCAGCACCACTTCCTTGTCCAGCCTTTTATTGCTCGTCTCTTGTAGCCCGGCTGCTTCATGAAGCGTTGCTGCCCTCACATTCAAAATGAGTTCATACTAATTTCACGCGTTCAATATTCAATATCAGGGTGTTTAAATCCAAGAAAACACACTGGGGCTGTGGAAAAAGATCAAAACATAATGTTGAACAGGGCTGTTCAAATGAGACTCCTTGTTTTGAAATTTGAGCAGTATAATTACATTAATTTAAATGGTTGGTGGAAAATTAAAATTCACTGCAGTTTTTGTTCGTGTACTTGAGGTCAAATATTATCATAAAGACATATACCGGTAGAGATTTGATATAAATCAGTTGCTGGTGTCAGTTATTATAGTTATTAAAAAAAAAGGGAAACTAACAGTGAAAAAATAACCCTGTTAGAAATAAAAACGAAAGATTTTTATAAAACCAAATAAAAACTGAAATTAACAATGCAACCCTGCTTAATAGAACTGCAGTTTTTTATTTTTATTTTTGCAGCTTTATCTTTATAATTACTCTTCTTTTTTCTGATTCTAATTACTGGAAATAAAAAATAAAGGATTTTTGTTACTGTGTGGCATTGGGGTTAAGGGTTAGGGTTAAACTAAACTAAAACTGCAGACGTGCTTGTTAAACTAACTACATCTAAACTAAAATGATCAAACAAACTGAAAATAAAAACAATTGAAAAACTAAAAACTAGTATAACATCCTTGATTTGCAAGTATCTGGACTGGAGGATGAATGTTTGGTTGATGATATGAGCTCCTCAGACAATAATAAACCAAAACACAAAATAGTCTTATTTCTCTGTGTCAAGGACATCATCTTTAATGCAATATCACAAGCATGGCTCTTTATGTCATGGCCATCAGTGGCTGGAAGGCTTCAATCAATATGTGGCTGCTGTACACAACAGATGTCAGAGTAAATAACATAACTGACATCCTGACAATCCAGCTTGAAATCGTTCTTGTTCCACACTTCAGGAGGACTGAAGGAAGTCAGCGTGCACATTTAATACAATGACATGGAAGAATTGGCAAGCATGTGCTCATCTTTAAATTGATTATCAACAGGAGAGGAAAAAAAGAAGAAGCTGGAAGTGAATTAAAACACCTACCTACAAAAAAGTATAATACGTTTGAATTCATGCTGGTGTAGTACCAGAACTGAACAGCAGATGGCGTATGGAAACAGCTATGTTTGTGGCATCAATTCATTAAGCAAGTAAACAAGGCGCTGCATAAAAATAGCACAGATACAGTAAATTACACTTGTTTTTACATCACTGTCAAGCACATAGACGTAAACTCTTGTTGAGAAAATTTAATACTTTGGCGGGATGTTTCCTTGCAGATGAGGATTGTCTGGCTCTGAAATCCTCAGCACTGGGGAGCTGAAGGTGGACGAGCAGGGAATTAAGTTCTGGGTGTGCATATAACTAATTTCACTGCTGCTGTCTCGTCTTGAACCTTCTCCCTGACTGACCTCGAGTGAGTAGGGTCCTTGTGACTGGCCGGGCTGCGGCGGCGGCACCAGGCCGTGCAGGAGGCTGTTCCCCAGGTGAGAGTTGCATCGAGCTAAGTTGTCAGTCAGGTGCTGCATGTAAACCTCCTCCAGCTGCTTTTCCAGTAGCCCATTCAGCACAGAATTGGACATGGGCTCCAGCCCCGATCCGGGCAGATCCAGGCTGATGTTCACGCTGGCCCCCATGACCAGATAGCCCTGGTCTGGAACGGAAAGAACCTGCTCTCTCTGTGGCTCTTGCTGGACTTGTGGTTGAAAGGACTCCCCTGGGAGCGTGTGTGGCCCGTGTAAGTCGTGCTGGCTCACAGAGGCTCTCGGGGGGTTGTGTGGGATGCGGCCCGGATCAGCCACCTGCAGGTCTGGGTACTGTTGCAGGAGGCTGCAGTCTTCAATACACACCGGTTGCATGATGGTTACGGGTAAGCACCTGGGGATGAGGAGGCCTGGAGCCTGAGGCGTCACCTGTAGTTCCTGGGGTTGGTTGGGGTCTGGCACTACCTGGTTTGGCACTGATTACAGAAAATAGACTTGTCATTCAAATTTTAAAAAGCAAGCTTTGCTCATTTAGAAATTATTCCTACCTGAGACCAAATCTTTCACTCGTTTTTGTCAAATCAAATGCACAAAACATGATATTCTAATTCATCATTAGCAACAAAGTATTGGGTGAAAGTGCAGAAAAAGTTAACTATGTATTTTTTTTTGCTATTTTTTACCGTGCAATACTTATCCCGGACTATCTGTGCAATATTCCACTACATGTGTATATACTACCATCTGTAAATAGAATCTCAGGTATTCACTATTCAAATGCACCTTAACCTTTTTTATATTTTTTATATTATTTATATTTCTTATATTTCTTATTGTTTGCCCTATTGTTCTTATTTGTCTTGCACTGGAGAGGTGATGCTGCTTTCAATCTCACTGTACCCAGGTACACTGACAATAAAGTATTCTATATTCTATATTTATGTTAATACATTTTCTGATAAAAGAGGAAGCATCTCAGCATGAACTTTGGGAACTCAAAGATAAAGTTCCAACATGTGGCAAGCGCTGAAAGTTGTAAGCGTCACCACTTCAGATGGTGATTTATAATATTAGTTAGCGTGCAGTAATGAGGTTATTTACCTGCTTCAGATGACTTGACCTGCAGGTCCGATGAGCTCGAGCCAGGGTTGAACTGCTGGGAACATTGACTATCCGTCGGCCATTTCTTTTGACTGGAAGCGGTGTAAAACTTTCTCTTCTCTCTGTAACACAGTAATCTGAGAAAACCTTCAGCCAACATGATGCCAGGAACCGTGCTCTTCTCTGCTAGCCTGCTTCTGTCCTCTTTTTGGTCCTTACTCTTCTGCCAGCCGGAGATAGTGATGGCACTGTGAGCCTGCAAACGTTTGTTCAGCCTCGCTGCCCTGTTTCACTTCTGCATCTGACAAATTCCCCCTCCACCCTCCACCCACCACCACTGACTTCCTTCATCTATGAGTGACTAAAAATCACTGTACTTTCCAACAAATAAAGGAGGAAAGCACATTTCTAAACAAACTTGGAAAAGTAAACATAGTAATAGTTCACTTTTACAACTTTAGCTCTTTTAGTTATTTGAATAAAATCATCTGACCCGTTTAGAAAACCCCCTCCTGAGAGGAACTCAGCATTTTCATATTTATTAAGTGTAGTCATGTGCAACATACATGTATACAAAACCTCAATAAGATCTAAAATAAATAAATAAATCTGTGTACAGCACATGCACTCGGTGTGTACTGGAAGCACGGCTTCTACTGAGTTTTATGGTGGTCAGAATGAGGGTCTCTGTTTTTGAGCTTTCAGTGAATAATCCTCTACATCCTGGTCAAGAATCATTCTTCATGCAGATTTAACAATAGCACTCAGATTGTCAATATCGTCAATGGAATAGTTTTGTTCTTTACACAATTACAAGATCATTCAAATTTTTGAGTCATGAGGTGATCAAAAAAGTTTTTGAAATCTCCAAGGGAATTAAAGTCCTACAGTGAGCTGTTCAGTCATGTTATTTTAAAAAGGAAACTTAAAGGGAACTGTGATTACAGTCAGGGCAGCACAGCACTGTCCTCCTTTACTCTTTAACCTCCGTCTGCAGTCCTTTGTTTACCCAGATTATCTGAAATCCACATAGACAGGTGTTGCACTTCTTGATAAGGTCCCACAGCTGTGTCTCAGGGCAAAACATCATGCTGCACCCCCCAATACCACTGTCTTACTGCATGAGCTTTTTTAACTTATCTCTCAGGGATTTCAACATCCTTGTAATGACTAAAATTAAATTAGCTGACACTTTTGCATCATCTTTTTCTGTTGTGTGTGCTTGACTCATCCTCCTCCTCATTTTTAGAGGGGTTGTGTAAAGTTCTTAGTAGCTGGTGTCTTATCTGCTGCAGATGTTGGTCACATGTCCTGTCGACAGAACATTTCAACATCTAAAACAGCTTAAATCACAAAAATGCCTTTGTGGTCCGGGCAAAAGCTGTACTTAGAATTGTACATTGTGTCACTTTCACATTACTTTCACATCAGTTATTAAGTGGTTATGGGTATGAAGAAGGCATTGTGGGTAATCAATCATATATCATGTATAGATGTATTTTCAGAGAGAACAGCAGACGGTGGGATGATGCTACGTGGAGGTCAAGCACTTATTTGGTGCTACGTGGCAAAAATCCAGCTATGAAATTGAAGTTTTAAGTGCTTTAGACGGCAATAACGTGCTCTTCTCAAAGCAGATCCTCTTTGCTGAGCAGGAGATAAACTCTTCCCGATTCCCAAAACTGAAAGTACTCTGATCCCAGTTAAATAAAAAAATAAAATAAATAAAAAAAACACACTTCCATGTGAGTTCGGGGTTGGGTTGGGTTCTCTGGCTGGATATCCTGCACCCACTTAGCATGAAGCTTCCACCACTGTGCTTCATCTTCAGGAGCCCTGCTGTTTTCATGCTTCGTCCATTTCTCTGTCTCGAGGATTCTGTGTTTACAGGAAATGTAAGTGACTTTATTCTCCAAACCTGATGCATCCCTCTCCTGCGTGCAGGTCTGGGCAATGCTTCTTGGACTGCCTGGCTCCATTTGTATTTAACCTCGCACGACAAAACGGTGCCACTTCCGAGTCAACTCTTCCAGTTTCAGACATGTCAGGGATAATTAATGAGCATCTGTTCATGTACGTTTCAGTTTCAAAACAGAAATGTTGTTTCACCCGTCCATGTAACGGTAGTGAATGTCAAACAGATTTGTTTGCGTTCGTGTGTCAAAGGTTTTGCCCGTTCAAAGAACAGTCACTTTATGTCAACTTCAAATCATTTATTGTACATAAAAAATAAAAGTATGTCACGAAGAGGCAGAATGTATTTCCTATTAGGCTGACTGCAATGAGGGTCGTGCTTGTTGTCTTATTTCCTTTTTATTTCAGGGAGGACTCGTCGCAAGAAATACAACACGGTGTGAAACAGGGTTCTTACAACAGAAAGGAATGACTGTCGCACTTCCTTAAAAAAAAACAAAAAACAGCAAATAAAAAAGAGAGAGAACTTCCCTTATCTAGCCATTTTGGCATCATTTTCAAACATTTATCATCTCTTAGAAAACAGTTTGCTAGCAAAATAGCATTAAGACATTATCAAGTAAATAAAACACAGAGAACAGGATTGTAATAGAACATTTCTTCCAAAAAGTGCTGCATTTCCGATGCGATCCGACATGAGCACGACGCTTCCAGAATTTAAGACGTCTACTGACTGAACCTGTCACATTACAGTGACGGTGGTCGTGTTTTGTTACATTACTGTTAACAATGAGTTTACAATACTTTGGACATTTGGTCGTGCCGGATGTTGCGCTCGCTAAAGAGAAGCTACACGTACATGCTAACGGAAACATGTCATTAGGCCAAAAGGTATCGCAGGCGGAGGTTAACGGGAGGTGGAAGCTGTTTTTCTCCAACCACGGCGCTCTTCTGTAGTACCTCCTATGACTGTAGCTGGGAAGGCACAGCTGAAGGATAATCACTAAAAAAACACAACATATTGAACAAAGGAAGTGAAAAAAATGGCCCACATATTTTTTTAAGCTGAGTGAAGAATTGCTCCTTTTTTTTCCCGGGTCTGTTCTGGGTGGATCGGGGTCCAGGTGTGGGTTCTGGGAAGGCCAGAGGTCTCAGGTAGAAACAGTGTAAAGGATGCTACTGCTGGGCTTTCTTCGCTAGAGCCTCGGCCTCCTGATGGCGGGGAACGGGAGAAGAAGGGGGAGAGTGTGTTAGAAGAAAATGGAGGATATTGGTTTTTATACCACCTTCCACAGTTTATTGGGGGGGGAGAAAAAAAGAAACACTGTTTCTATGGTAACCGGCACACCTCTGCAGTTCTGGTTGTGACAGAGAGGAGGTGCCAGTATGCAGCGATGAGAGAGAGGAAAAAAAGGCTTGTGGAGGGAGGATATCATGAACAGATGTATTATGCAATGTGTTGGTTTTCTGTACGGAAATCCCACCGGGGAAACAAATACATAGACAGACATATATCTATGCCTATTTGTAGAGAGAGAGAAACAGAAAGATATCGAGAGAGAGAGAGAAACAGAGAGAGAGCAAGAGAGAGAATGACAGAGTGAGAGATAGAGAGGGAGAGTGAGAGAGAGAGAGAGAGCGAGAGAGAGAGAGAAACAGAGAGAGAGCGAGAGAGAGAGGGGTCGTCTCTGTAGTCAGAGGGAGAAGAGGACAGTTTCAGAGAATACAACCAAAACTAACCAGCCTCACACCCTCGGTCCTTCTCATATTGTTTTGTTTTCTCCCCCGTACATAAACATTTTAAAGGTGACCTATTATGGCATCTAATACCTATTTTAAACAGGCCTTGAATGTCTTAAAAACAAGCTTTTGATTGTTTTTGCTAAATAAATTAGAAATTCAGCCTCTGAGCCATGTCTTTATCATCCCATTCTCTAACCTCATTATCTATGCAGGATTCAAAAAACAAAAACAGACAAAAAAAACTCAAGACCTGGCTATTAACAAATCAAACATGTGACCACATGTAATCAGTTAATTGTGTATTGTATTATTGTTTATACTATTATTTTGGATTGTGTTGTAAATATTGTGTTTTACTTTTAATGCTTCTGTTTTAGGTGTAATGTTTTATAACATCTTGCCAAAATGACTACAGTTGTGAATTAGCCAGTTGGCTAAAACTGGCGGATTTACAGTAATGTTGATTAATGTGTACTGTCCTTTTTTAAATAAACTGAAACTGAAACTGAGGCACTGTGCTGATTGGCTGCCTGAAAGACACGATACACCGCTACGAAAAAATGGCGAAAGCTCCGGCCGGCGGAGTTAGTTGTGGGCGTGGTTTCACGCATCGGAGGCCAACCTATGTAAATCGCGGGCCCGTCGTTACGTAACGACGGGAGCAGAATCTGAACGGCTCGTAGATCCACATCACACTGGACGGCTCATCTGGGCGGCTGTACAGACACTGCAGAATTTGGTTGCTTTCCTCCTTCTCTGAGTGAAAAAACGTGTTTTTCTTAATAGGTCCCCTTTAAATATCCCTAATTGCACCAATCCTGGGGATCAGTCTACTCATTACCACTAGGGGTGGGCAAAAATATCGATATGGCAATATATCGCAATACTTTTCCAGCCGATTCAATATCGATATTCAAAATTTGAATATCGATTTTTTTTTTTTTTTTTATCCCCGATTTTTTTCCCATTATATCACCCAGTGCTCCTACCTAAGTGACAGTCCTGGGCATTGCCACTCTCTACCAACCCTGGGAGGGCCCTGCACTGAGCTCCGGTTTTATTTCACGTTTTATTTCATTTTATAATTTATTTTTTATATAACACAATTGCCTGTCCTTAAAAAATGAAAAATAATGGACAGAGGTTTATTTATTTATGGATTTATATCTATACTGACTGATCACTGTGCATGTCCTTGGTTTTAGTACCCATCTTTCTTGTGTTTATTATCATTTGCCACATAATTAAAGCAACCTCATAGTAAATTTAATGTTAATTTCATATGATGTAAATAATATGAAAAACATATACAAATATGTTGTAACTTTAGCTTGTATAGTTATAATAAAACATTGTTTTGACTCAGTTTGTCCCATGAATTGTCACTATAATCTGATGAACGTACAACTCGGATTTTAAGATCCATCACTATCATCTGATGTACATATATACAACTTGGATTTTAAGATGTGTAATGCATTTTTAAATTTTTCGGTGAACTATGTAGAATATAATAATCGGGATATCGCATAATCGGGATATCGCAATGTGTATCGTATCGTGGCTCAAGTATCGTGATGCGTATCGTATCGTGAGGTCCTTCCCAATACCCACCCCTAATTACCACATAAGAACAACCGTATAAGTTTGTTTCGTATGAGTTGGGGGGGAAAGTCTAGTTCCGAGGCAGGACGGGTGTTTTACCACCTTCAGGCTCTTACCTTCGAACCTGGAGGAGCAGTCAGTCCAAGAAACGCATACACTGCGTTGTCCTCTCGGGCGTCGAAGAAGGCCTCGTAGTTCTAGAGGAAGGAGGATCGATATCAGATAATCAGTTCCCTGCACTCGCATCTCAACAACATCCCTAGGAAGGATCATGTGAATCAGTGCCCTGAAGCAGCGACGTGAACAGCTGGAGCTGTGTGAGGGAACGTCTCCGTGGTCAGAGGGAGACGAGGACAGTTTCAGAGGATACAACCAAAACTAAACAATATCACATGCTTTACCCATCAGTCCTACTCATAGTATTTCCTTTTTGTTTTCTTCCCACACAGACATTTCAAGCCCTACAGTTGCAGCAGTCCTGGGTATCAGTCAGTGTCATCCTGCATGTGAACATCCCATCCAGCCGTCCGTTAGATCCACAGCACGATCCCACATACACTGCATGCATCCTAAACACCCTCCGCACTTGTAAAAGGAGTCAATTAGCGCGGCTGATTTAATGACTGGTATTTTCTTTTAGTTTTGTAGATTAAGTCTGAGCTGGGCCACACCCTGGGTGAAGACACGAGTGTGAAAGAAATCATTAAACACTCATGCAGTGCAGATCCGTGCCCTGTGGGAAAGGCAGGGCACATCATGAAGAACAGTTACTGGACTGTTGAGCTGTTAAAATCTGCTTTTCACCAGAATCCTCTCACAAAACTGCAACATGTCAGTGATGGAGCCGCAAACTGCCCAGGGTGGAGGTGGCATAACCCCGACCATGACCCAAAATAGGATTAAAGAAGGTATAGACTGAGAGTGCCCAACATTTTGTGAAAGTGCTACTAACTCTGAATTAGTTTAGATTTTCTAAATTGACTCAGCAAGCAAAAACAAAAACAATACATTCAAATAACTACAAATTTTGTTGAAATGTTCCCTTTGATAGAGCTTTGTATTAGTGGAGTTTGTATTTTCTATGTGTTTTCACTCAATATCTCCAATTTTCCCTCATCACTCAGTTTCCCTTTCATCATCCGACAGTTCGACTAATGCCCGGAGCAATCATTTCCTCACCGTTAGGTTTGAAAGCAGCGGAGGCCTTGTTCACTAGTCCAGAAACTATGTGGCTGAGAGTTCGGCTGGGACGCGTACCTCTCTCAGGCTTGCAGTCTCCAGCGCTCGGTGATCAAAGCACAAGAACTGCTTGTATTTCTGATGAGAGGACATTTTCTCACATAATAGACATTAATAATCCTCCTGTCCAGGTGCCAGCAGCCAGTTATAGTGCTACTTGAGTTTATAGTTTACAGAGAAAATCCAGACATATATCAAGAAAAAGACCATCATTTGAAAGCTGACCATATTAAGAGTTTCAAAAGTTGAATTATTTGACGTTTGGCCACATTTGATTTGAATGTTTAATGTTATAAAATTACATAGGATCATCAATAATGTATGAGGAAGCCCCGTCCCTTTAAACATGAAGCTGTTTTTAACTACAGGTAACAATAAAAACTGGACGCTTAAAGATAAGACAGTAAATAATGTCATTTCTAGTCAGCGTTGAACTAAGCTAAGCTTCTGCCACCAGTTTCAACTTTAACTGTGAAACATTAAGATATTTCCAATCTTTACATCTATTGAGACTTACATCTCAAAACAGCTCCTTGAGGTACTGCTTAACCCTTTACTCTCTCACACTGTATCAATAACCTGTCATCATCTTCTCATGCAGCGCAAAACAGGTTCATAATGACAATGTTGCCGTGAGCAATGACAGGAAGACTGTTTTCAGGCTGATTAGGTGAAGTAGGGATGGGAATAGAGATTTTTATGATTCCAATTCCATTTTCGATTGTCATTTAGTAAAAAAGACAACAATGAGGTAAATGGTGCTAATATGATAGGCAGTGTTCGTTAGTTAATTAGTTACCTGCAGTATTGGTAGCCAAGGACATGCTAACGTTGCTGCTGCTGGGTTAAGAATTACTGACGTTGGTCCGGAGCGGATAGACAACGGGACATTCATTGATTATTAGCGCATACCGTGTGCGCAAATGTTTTAGCATGTTGGTAGTATTTCCTCCGTTTGACGAAATTTTCACTTGGTATTGCAAGTTGCCCTGTCGTTGTCTTTTTTACTGAAATGTAACAAGACTTTTAAGCATTTGTATCGGGGGCCATGTTTACTATTGACTGCCGGCTTACAAACGTTGCGTAGCAACGTGTTTGATGACATAATTTGTGCCCACTGGAAACGAAAAGAGAATTGTTTGTTCCAAAGAACTGAAACACTGGGAACCGGTTCTGAAGAAGAACCGGTTCTACATTCCCATCCCTAGGGTGGAGCGATAGTGACATCCATATACTCATCAAATTCTCTTTTATTTCCATAAGTTTGCTTTTCTTCCGGGCAGCATGGTGGCTTAGTGGTTAGCACTGTTGCCTCACAGCAAGAAGGTTCCCGGTTTGACTCCCTGGCCCGGCAGGGTCTTTCTGTGTGGAGTTTGCATGTTCTCCCCGTGCTTGCGTGGGTTCTCTCCGGTTACTCCGGCTTCCTCCCACAGTCCAAAAACATGCGTAGTAGGTTAACTGATGATTCTAAATTGCCAGTAGGTGTTAGGGTGAGTGTGTCTGGTTGTCTGTCTGTATATGTGGCCCTGTGATGGACTGGTGACCTGTCCAGGATGAACCCCTGCCTCTCGCCTGAAATTGGCTGGGATAGACTCCAGCAGACCCCCGTGACCCTGCAAAGGATAAAGCGGGTATAGATAATGGATGGATGGATGCTTTTCTTCCTTGCGTTTAAGATGACCTAGTGAGATTTAAGAATAGCACCTGTCTCTGGCTCTCAGGTTTAATCATCCGAACCGTACTGTGATGTGTTTTGGAGGTGATTAGTCCAGAGCTGTCAGCAGTCCACTCGTCTGGAACAAACAAACAATTGAGGCTCTATGTTGCTCAAAAACAGCATGAAAAAGACGAAATCTCCTTCCCTTTTCCTGGTCACATGTACCCCGATCTTTCGTGTTGTTGCTGCATTCTTGGTTTTCTTAGCAGAATAAACTAGTCTAGACTAGTTAATCTATAGTAGACTCTAGGTAAGGTTAGCTGGAAAACACTGCTTGAAAAGTGTCTTATCTTCATCCATACTGGTATAAAACGCAGCCTCTCAAACGATGGACTGTGAGCTCTCTCGGTCAAGTGTGAGCAGGTTTTTAGGACAGTTTAAGGACCAGCACCTGGATCCTCAACTCTCAGTCTAACCTGAACTCACACGTCGGCAGGACTGGTTTGAACAGGATATGAGCCAGCATGTTAACAACTTACCCATCCTCCAATCACAGAAGATCATGAGCATCAATTCTCATTGCTGTCTGGCCTCCTCTATTTAAGACCAGTACTGACGAACATTTCCACTTTTCAACCAGCGAGTTTCTTAACGTTGTCTGTCTGCTGTGTAGCTGTGAGTTGTGTAATGCCCACAGGATTCATGATTTGCTCCGTCTGCTGCTGCTGAAAGCTGAGTTGTCAGGATACATTTGAGAAACAACCCAGAAACCAAAACAAAGAGCCACAACAAAATAAATGTAATTATTCTGTGTATCAGAGGTGGTCTGGCGCATGATCTTGTTGATAAACCCTTTTCAGAGGTTACAAATAAAAAATACTGACAAAGCCAGCTTAAAACATCCGTATTTAAAACCCCCTATCTGTGATTTGTGTGCAGTGAAGACATGCATGTACGCAGGAGTCATGGGATCGTTACAGCTATCAGAGTAACCCTGTGAACGACCTTGAGCCAGTAATTCAGTGACTGATTGTCTCACCCCACAATATTTGGTCTCATTAAATATCTGGGGCGGCAGAGGGTTCCCGGTGGCGGGCCTGGACTCCTCGGGCACATTCTCCCTCATCCACTTCCTGTTCGCCTCGTTGGCCGCGATGTCACACTCCTCAAACTCAATCTTATTGGCTGCCAGGAAGCCCATCACATCCTGCTGCTGCTTTTTAATCTGCATGTGGAGGAAATAGAGAGAAAAAAACAGAAGGGGAAGTTGTCAGTCGCGGCCAAGTGTTAACTTCAGAATTATGATTCAGCAGAAAGGCTTCTGTTCGCCGTACTATCATCAGTCTGCTTCAGAAATGAGGAAATGTCTACAGAACCTCCAGATAGACAGAACCGTGGGATAATGAAGATGTTGCAGAGTGGATACAAGAGTGCAAATAACTCTGCAATCAATCTGGTGGGTTTGTATGTGTATATGTATGTATGTGTGTGTCTGTGTGTGTGTGTGTGTCCATGTGTGTGTATGTGTGTGTGTGTAACTCTGGTCCAATGAGCTCCCAGGGGGCGTGTGCAAGAAGGAGGATGGCCCTAGAAGGCCAGACGGAAACCAACAGCTCCTCTGGGACTCCAGAGGAGGTAACTGGTCAAACACGAGCCAAATAAGGTCTGCTACACGAAGACGCACACACAAACCCAGCCTCGACTGCAACCACACACACAGCTTCACACACCTCAAACCAAACTACACCACATTAGCTGCAAAAGCACCACACGCATCTATGTGTCACCTTGCTGCCAGCTCCAGGGGCTCCTCCCAGCTTCACGGCATGCAGATGAGACAGGTGGATTATTTAAAAGCCATCTGTTGAAACAACACTGGGGCATGGAAATGAGGAGGCTCACAGAGCTGGCAGATTAGAGCCGTGGCACAATTTGAATCAGTTAATGGCAGTTGCACTAGAGAGGGCAAAGTCCTAAAACCTGCCCCCACTCTCTCTCACTCTCTCCACCTGCTCAGCGGGGGTTGAAGCAACCGACCGCAACACCCCAGACACTTAAACACTGCTTCTCTGAGCACAGGTAAATGTTTCTCTGGAAGAATCTGCACAGCTTTCAACGTCCCGTCCTCCACTCAGTTCCCATTTGCATCTTACGAAATCGACCCACTTGATACTAAACTGCTCTGATGATGATGGGACTATTTTCTCTTTCACTTTGCCACACTGGCCACAGCCCCAGCAAGCTCGCATTGTACCGCTGGCAAGCAAAATTAATTCATAAGACCCACTGGCCCCCTGCCATCTGCCCCCGGCTCTAATTGCACAGTGGGAACTCCCAGCTTTGCCCATTTTAGATATTCTCTCGTGTCTTCGGCCTTGAATTGAGCCCCTGGTGATTTTAACATGGAGGACAACACTGTCCCTGGCTTTGAATGCGGTCATAAACAAGTGCTCTTCTCCTTCTGCCAAGAACAATCAACTCCTTATCTATTTCTCTGGAATGCCACAAAATGAGTCCACTGTCGTTCTGGAGTGAGCCGGTATGAGGTCTGGACCCAGACAACGGGCAGGACCTGCAGGTTTCCAGCATGATATCCATGACTCACGCTTTGTCTCGCAGTCTGTGTTGTTCTTAGCTACAGAATAGAGCATGCACTTGTATGCAAATGTAAGCTTAAACGAATGTCATGCAAATGCCGGACATGGAAATGTGTCCCTGATTCGTTTCTTTTATCCTGACCGAGACCAGGTACCACCTGGACAGGCTTGCTGTGTGGAGACAAAGGTGAGGCGTCTATCTCTGCACCACCTTGGTTCACCCTGACCAGTCTGAGCATCATCCATATATCTATTTAATGGCTTTAGACTTTGTAGGGATGTTCTTTGGTCCTGATAAGTGACTTTGGTCGTCAGCCAGTACCACAGGCTGGTGAGTGGGTTAGACCGTGTGCCCTCGGTTTATCTCTAGGGTTGATTTCCATCAGATGTTGTAAAAGAATTGATATGAAGTTTATTAACTGGTGTTAAAGACTTGTCATATCAGATGATACTGTCACCTTTGTGCTTCGTCATGGTTTCCTTTAGTGTTGTGAGAAGGTGAAAGTTTCAGTTACGTTATGAAACATTTCAACATCTGTTACTCCAGGTCCGATGACATTTCAACAGATGTTCACTCATGGCTTTTCCAACACCCTGACATGATCATTGGTGAAATTCCTTAACTCATATCGGTTGCACATCTTGTATATGGCAAGTTAACAAATGTTAGCATGCTAAAGGGCTCGACAGTTATGAAGAGCATGATAAACACTGAAACAGCTTAACATGTTGGCACCGTGACAAACCCTTCTCACAACTTTCCTTTGACACTTTCTTTCATGGGAGCCGCATCATTGGCTGTAGTTCCTTTTCAACAGCTCACGGATGTTGCTGGAGGGACAATACACAGTGTCCCTCACAGCGCTGATAGCTGCAGGCACTTAATCAGCAGGCCAGAGGCAAAAAAATAAAATAAAGTTGTTCAATGTCACAGTATTTCCCTCCGTCCAGACTTGCATCAGAGACTCTGGCTCTGTAAAAATCTCTCCAGCACATTCTCAGTGGGTTTAAGATACCGGTGTCACCATCTATGAATATATTTGTGGCATCAGGGAGGAAGCATAAAATCTACTCATGGAGGAGCTTTGTCATTCAGTCATTTCAGGTAGTCAGCTGACTTTTTTCTGGGGCGAGCATGATGTTGCTGAACTTAGCCTTAGAGGGGACCTATTATGGTATCTAATACCTATTCTAAACAGGCCTTGAATGTCTTAAAAACAAGCTTTTGATTGTTTTTGCTAAATAAATTAGAAATTCAGCCTCTGAGGAATGCCTTTATCATCCCATTCTCTAACCTCATTCTCTATGCAGGATTCTGAGTGGGCGGGGCTATGATAATGAGGCACTGATTGGCTGCCTGAATGACGCGATACATCGCTACGAAAAAATGGCGGAAGCTCCGGCCGGCGGAGTTAGTTTTGGGCGTAGTTTCACACATCGGAGGCCAACCTATGTAAATCGCTCCTGTCGTTACGTAATGACGGGAGCAGAATCTGAACGGCTCGTAGATCCACATCACACTGGATGGCTCATCCGGGCGGCTGTACAGACACTGCAGAATTTGGTTGCTTTCCTCCTTCTCTGAGTTGGCAGGCTGAGGGGAGACCACTTTATATATGTTAAAGCAAGAAAAAACCTGTTTTTCATAATAGGTCCCCTTTAGCCTTAACTAGCTGAAGCAAGCCACGGTCTGCCCCCGCAGGTTTGAAGGGTGGACACCCTAGACCGTAAAAAACAATGGACGAAGCATTAGTCATGTGACCCACTGGTTTCTCCGGAGCAGTGCTAAAGCCTGTTTGTTCGTACTGAGCGCAGCCGTGTTGCGTTTGAAGCTGACGGGAACATCCCCACCATACAGTATGTCAAGCAAAGTTAGCCTTGGCTACCAGCCGATCCCCGCCGTAATATTTCCAGAGCTGCCAGCTGACACTTACAGTGGAATATATTCACACATGTCACGTGTTGTGTTGATTTGATGGAGAGATCAAAGATTACTGCCGCGTTTAGCGTTCAAACTGATGACTGCTTTGGCAGCCGGACAATTAAGGATGAGGAAGTGATAATGTCAAGCCATTGGCTGAGTCGACTGTGAGTTATTGGAAATAAATGTAATGCTTTAAGTTCTCCTGGGTTGGTACAAAAGCTGTAAATATGTTTATTTTCTGCACTACAGTTGGGCAACATGGGAGGTGATGGAGATGCCTCCAGTGGCCAGATGAGGAAGTGCAACAAATCTTAGCTCTACATGAGCTTCAACCCGGAGGTCGAGTGGTTGGTGCTTGGTAGACACCACGGTGGTGCATTACTTTGGGACAGGCTCAATGTGGTCCCATCAGACCACATGGCCTTTCTTTAGCACTCCAAAGTGCAGCTTATGCTCCCTAGAAAACAATTTGCTTTCTGGTGAGTCTAAAGAACTAAAAAGTATTTTTCTCAAGGAAATGCTATTTGACTATTAAACATGGCCTTGAGTTTTACTGTTTTTTTTTCTTTTTTGATCAGATTCCAAAAATGTAAGTGATCTCAGATTACAGCTCTACAACCTCCTTAGATAGTTTATTATTATTATTATATATTACATTATTGATCCTATTATTATTCTTGGTGCAGACCAATCATTTGAACCTTCTGATATAAAGCTACATCCGCCATTTTAAGACATGGTTGTTTAAATAATGAAAAACCCCTCAGTTCTTGCCGGCTATAAAGTATCAATCACTCTAGTACTTTTCCAGTTGGGGGAATTTACCTCCTGTCATTTTAGATGAAAAGTAAAAAGTAACGCAAAAGAAAACAGGGATAAAACAATGAGCAACAAATATCCAAACACAAATAAGCAGAACCTGTAATTCTTTTTCGTGTCCAAATGGCAGCGGACAGCTGCAACAGGTGGCCGAGCGTCTGCTATTGCAGCAGGGTGTTGGAGCCTGCTGTCTTAATACAATTAACTTTAACTACCGCTACTGAAATGTTGCTATTTCACAATTAAAACCCACAGACACTTCGTAATTTCAACATTTCTCAACTAAAGGCCCCAATAACATGCATCTGGACACGCCTTAGGCTTCTCCAGCGACCAAGGCTGGTCGCAGTGACAGCCAGCAGGGTGGAGTAAGTAAGTGACTGGATCTTTATCTGGAGATCCAAGTGTGATTCCCAGGATTGCTGGGATTCCATCCTCTTCAGTGTTATGCTTTTAGTTTCACTGCAGCCTCTCATGTTGCAAATGAGCACAGATGAATGAAAATTTCTGACAAACTAGACGCTTAGTCAGCCACAGCTGTGGGAGGAGGAATTTGCATTGTCATGCAATGTGGTTTACATTTCTCAACGTCTTGTGAGAGCTGTGGCCGGCCGATGATATCCGATTCAGAGCTGATCAATTCTATAAAAAGAGGTCACAGCGCTAATAGCTGCTCGGCAATGTCAGTCCATTTCAGGCATCGACTGACTGGACTACTGTATGTATGCACAATGCAGGCTTAGATCAATAAGGTGGAGACTGATTGAGTCGCCTCAGTTGACCCGTTAGGGTCAATTCATGTTTATTTCAATCAAGCTGAGAGTAAAACACATTTAAAGTACATTTGTAAAACAATGTTCTCCACAGATAAGACCTAATAACCTTTCTTCTGTGTCTGAGGCCCAACATTTGTATCCGCCATCTGGGCTTAAGGAAACGTGAATCAACACCAGCCCTGTGTGTTTGTGAGGGATAAAGGTTCGCCTTGATTAGATCAGGCCTGATGTTCTGCTGAAAACAGTCGCTTACTGGAATGTTACCACCAGCGGCAGCCTCCACCCAGTCCGCAGCTCAGCCCTCGTTACAAAAAGACTCTCTGCTCGGACTTTGTGCCATTCCTGGAGCTAAAACAGCAAAAGGAAAGAAAAGTGAAAATAACTCGAACTAACTTGTTTGCTTTGTTGAATCCAAAGCAGAAGGAAGTCCAGTGACTGATGGTCATAAACATGTCATGGGCATATCATAACCACTACAGATGCACAATCAGGGCGTTTATTGTGGAAATGAGGAAGTTGAACAACAAATTGGCTTGCAAGTGTTTCGCCTTCTTCAACTGACATTAATTCCCTTTCTGTTCACTCTCAAAAACATAGACAAGGTCTGTCTGCAGCCACGACTTGAGATTTGCATGCATGCATTCATGTAAATATTTTAGTTTTTAACACAAATGGCAACAAATAGTAATATTCCACACACAAATGTTGGACTTTGTAGTCTACGCAGATGTTTTCGGACTGGCTGCATGGTGTGTTGGAGCGTACAGTTACATTTGTCTGATCTTGCCTTTAAAAAGCCATTGGCAGTAACTCTAGATGTATCTCTGGAGAGTCCACAATGAGCCGCAACACAGTTTCCTCCAATGAGTCAAACGTTGGGTGTAATAACAATGAAGGCTGGTCTCGTCCAGTTTCAAGAGACACCACCCTCCATACTGCACTGGCACAACTCCATATGATCCTCATCCTGAAAACAACACCATGGCTCCTTTCTGCAAGCCGTTTCAAAGCTCCTATCCTAATGAAATAAGTGGGTAAGAGCATACAAAGTGTGTGTGTGAAACCACAAAACTCAGGCAACCTAGAGAAATCAATAGATCTTTAAAGCGTAAATCTTCTCCCAACCCTCCACAAGTATCTTTGTTGCCAAAATCCAGCCAACTTAATCTTGGTCATTTAATCTATGCGCCACCTCTTCCCAGTCTCCTTCGATGAACTTTGTGCCTCAGCTACATCTTTTCAGAGAAGGTTACGTGGGTCATGTGTGTGAGTTTTCTTTATGAACTAACATTTCAATATACGGATCCCTGTAAATTGATTAAAGTCTACATCAAATCTGTGAGCACCACTTGAAAAGAATGTTAATTTGTAAAGTCTGCTATTTGTCTGCCCGCCCTCGTCACTTCCTACATTGTCTGTAATTAGACCGAGATGATCAAAATCACTGGTGGTTCGTGAAAGCAGACACTGATGCAATCAGTCTAGACGTTTGGTGAAACCAGGGCTTTTTCCATCTACAATTTACCACTTCCGAGATAGCAAAACTTGTAGATATATATTTAAAACCAAAACTAGTGAACACAGACAGACATTGCAAGTGTCATAAAGACAAAGTATATGGCACTTCAATTTGTCTCACTAAACAGTGCACAGTGATGATATCGTGGGTATAAGGAAGTGAGTTTGCACGGCATGGGAGTGCATCAGCTCATGCACTCATGCACTACAGATCAATGAGTGGTAATGCATTTCCCCAGACAGACTCCAGCATGATGATGGCATCACTGCCTCTAGATGCCGTCCACTCTGACCATACAAGAAACTCTGACCCTGTAAGGTTGTTTCTCAGCGTCTGCAGACGTAATTTACAATAAAGTGAAAAAAAGTCTCTCTGTGCTGCCCAAAGAGGAAAGCATAAGAGCTGCACAAACAAGCTGCTCAGTGGGGTCTAGTTCTAAGTCACACAAGAGGATAATACACTTTCAATTACAAGACTGTTTTTGCGGGCGGAAATTAATGCATTCAAGAGTTAAAAGCTTTGATTTCTGAGCTGTTTTTGTCAGAATACAGATGCATGAAAAAATGATTTTCTTGAAAAAACAAAATCACCCCAAAACTTACATTTTCATGAGTTTCTGCTGTAGTCAAATTGATGCAGAGCTTTAGGAAGTCCTAAACACTGATCCGGGGCTGCAGTTGCATGCTTAAAAAGGGGGCCCTAGAGAATTGCATCATCATCATTCCTCCCTACTCTGGAAGAAACTTGGAGGTCTAAAGCTAAAGGTCACGCAGGCTGCATAACAACGAAGAGAACATTTAAGAGTGCACTTTTGAGCAAATCAGATCCTAGGGTGCCCTCTTATCAAATGCCAAACTTCCTGCCTTGGCATCAGGTTGACCCCACACAATTTTAAACACATTATTGATCCTTTTTTTTTCTTTCCTGCATACCATTTCTGTTTGCAGTTGAAAAAAGCTTACAACGATCACTCCAGGAAGCTGTGTGCGAGACCGCAGCTTCGAGAAAAGTGAGCCCGTTACCATTCAGCCCCCCCACAAGCTTCCTTTCTCTGACTTTCTGGGTAACAAAGTTAAAACCAATGGAGAACAGAAGAAAATGCATTTAGAAAAAACTCTCCAAAGTCACAGAGAGAGAGCAGGACTGCATGTTTACTGATGAGTCAGAGAGACCACTCCAGACTGAGGGTGACAGCTTGATGGGCATCAGTTGGCCGAGTTCAATAAAAGTTCAGCTACCCCTCCTATCAAACCCTGGATCATCTACATAAATCCGAGCTGAAAGAGCTCGGGTTGGACAATCCACGCCTTTGTCTCATTCCTTACCGAGGTGGATCCGGAGGACGATGCAATGAACACTTTGATCACCATGTTATCCCTGATGCTGGCACAGGTCCGTATACAGCGTGCTCGGCGCGCCCTGCTTCCCTTCGCAGACCCTTTGCTGGGCGAAGCAGCAGCGGGACGATGCAGACGAGAGCGACGAGGAGACCCTGCAAAAGCTGGAGAAACGCGTGTGTGTGTGTGTGTGTGTTGCAAGCCAGCGCAGACTATCTCCACCAATGCTCCTGATCTCGCCTCTGGACTGAGCCTCGCATTCCTCCTCCTCCTCCTCCGCCTCCACTCCGCCTCCCCGCCCCTTCAGCCTCTCTGCGCTCGGCCAAAGCGCACACACACACATACACACACACACACACACACACACACACACACACACACACACACACACACACACACACACACACACACACACACAGTGGCGATAGGCCTGTCAAGATGGCAACACTTTCGAGGCGACATTGTCTGCATGTGTAGGCACAGAGCCTTTGTCTGCAGGCCAGACTCTGGCCATTGTTCTGCAAGTGTGTGAGCATGCACTGCTGCGTTGTGTCCGAGGTAATGCATGCAGGATGAGGGGCTGAATATATTGATTTTTTTTAATAATAAACTGATTTTTTTTCTCTCTCTTAGAGAGCTTTTTGTGTAACAGGACAGCTTCTCCAAGTGCCGTCTTTATTAAACGGGCTTTGTGGGCCCCCTGCAGGCGTCTGTTGCAGGCGACGCAAGGCTTTTATTTCCCCCCCCGAAACGATTTTATAAAAAAGCCGACTGGCAAATTAAAAAAAAATAATAAAATGTGTCGGGAGAGGAGTTGGGCGCCATATTGGAGTGAAACGGCGGAGTGGATTTGTGCAGAAATGTCTCCCCGCCGGGCGGCCGCCGGCCGGAGAGGTGCGCTCCCGCTCGGACACGAGCCGGCGGGGACGCACGGTGTTGCTCTCTCTCTCCGTGCGGGTTGCTCTCTCTGGTTTCCCCGGCCTTTCCTCCGGCCCCGCGAGGAAACCAGAGAGACCAAAACGCAACTCTCCCGTCCATTCCCGCGGCCGTCCTTTCCCGTCTCTGCCTGCAAGGAGCCATTCGAGCCGCGAACATCACCGGCTCCCAAATTCCAAGTGTGTTCTGCGGGCCCCGAATGGCGTCACCTGATTGGCCGAGCAGCCTATCAATCACGGCTTTGGCCGCACCCCTCCCCCCATTCAACCACTCGCCTCTCTGTTCCAGTGTGTTTACTACACTGCCGAGCATAAGGGAGACACTCGTCTTCACATGCACTGAACCCACTAAGAAAAACAGTTTTTAGTTGTATTTTGTAAGAACACCTCCAAGAGATCAACATGCCCAAGAGAAAGGTACGTATTCTCATGATAACAAAAATATTTTCACGGGGATATCAGCCATTAGTGCATTGCAAAGGATTGTGAAGACATCCCTCTGAGACATTACTTAATTATAACGCAGTGAATAATCGTTATTCGTCCCTGGTAATTTTTGGCTATTTTCTAGATATAATCTAAATTTTTTGTGTGTGAGAATGAATATTTTCCTGCCCGGGCACGGCCTTTAAATCGCGTCTTAGAGTGCGAGCCGCTGTCCTTTTGGGGAGTCAGAAGTCTTGGTCTCCATGCAGTTAAAGCACAAGCAGCAGCCATGCTTTGCAGCTCTTGTCCACCTTCGTCGCCGACCTATCGAGAACAAACGCTTCGCTTATCGCCGTTCCGCCACCAAACCGGCCGCAAGCCCCCCCAGAAATTTCTTTAGTACCTTTACTTTGCATTTTGACCGCGAAAACAAACATTCGCCGTCGCGTTTCGATAAAATTATATATTTTCTCTCTTTGTTCGTAGTCCCAAATGGCTGCGATGGCGCGCCTGTGCCGCGTGGGGGCGCCCGCGAGCCCCGGCAGGTCCCTCCCCCTCCACAGACTCTCCCGCGCCAGCTTTCAAATCTCAGCTCCATGCATTGAATGAGAGAAAGAGATGGGGGAGTGAGAGGGAAAAGCAGGGCCTGGACCCTCAAAATGTGGCTCCAGAGACCCACATGGCCATGGGCTCGCAGCCCACTTGTGAAATCCAACATTATTCCCACACTTCAGGCCCTTTAATCAATTAAATCTACCTGTTTTGGGACTATTTTTTTATTTTCCCCTGAAACTAAAAAGTCTTTTCAACAAGTCTTCAACTAACTGAAATATGCAGCAGACCCGTCTGGCAGCTGTTTGCTGTACATATAAACACCAGTTTAAACACGGGAGGGTTATTTTTGTCAATTTATTCAGATTTTAACCTGTTCTGTTTGTGTTTTGCAGTCACAGGGAACAGAAGGCGGAGAGAAGGAGGAGGTAAGAGGGGACCTTGTGGAGTCACTTCTTCTGCATTTGATTAAAATTTAATCTCAGTGTGGGGTGAAGGAGTTGTGTTTTGGGGAACGGAGAGCATTTTTGCATGTAATTCAGATGCATACTGTCTCAGTCGAAATAAAACCCTAAATGATGACCGTCTTTGCTCTTTTTCAGCCCCAGAGGAGATCAGCTCGGTTATCGGCGGTAAGCAGACACGCAAACACTCATTAACCTCAGTAACGCCAACAGGTGGCATTAGGAAACATAAACTGTGTTAAAACGGTGAAATATATGTTGATATCAGGAAAAAAGCATCATATTGCCTTTAAATGATTGGAGAAAATCATTTAACATAATTTGCTTACTATTAAATCTTAATTATAACAATAGAGAACAGGTAAATGTGTTGTTTTAAATACCAACACTTGAAAATAACTTTATAGCAAATATACAGCATATTGGGTTGCGTTAGAATGGTCTCATAGGTGATAAAATAGCATATTACGCCTTTAAAACTTTGATTTGGATTGATTTAAGTTAATAGAAATGGTAGAAACGCCTCCACCTGCAAAACTGAGTATCTTAGCGTATATAGCCATCAAAGTGTCACTTTAATTACTTTAATGTTGCTCGAAATTGCTAAGCATCCTATTTAAACAGATGCAAATACCACAAAGTCTTCAAATTAGGATTTTACACAGATAAACGTCTTTTCTGGGAATATTTCAGACTTTTTTCTCTTTTTGACCTTTTTAAACGTGTTTTTTTTATACAAGTACCTGTGAGATGCACACGTATAAGACAGCCATGCAGGAAAAGGTCACCGCCATGTTCAGCCTATGCAGTGTTGAGCATTAGTTTTGTGTTTTTTCCAGAAGCCCGCCCCACCTAAGCCGGAGCCGAAGGTGAAGAAGCCGGCAAAGGTAAGACCTGAACCTGCGCCGCGAAGGAGGCGACGTGTTTCAGAGCTTCAAAAACCCAAACGCCTCACTCTGCTGCTTCTCCTTAACAGAAAGAAAAGGCTGTGAACGATAAGAAGGAGGACAAGAAGACCAAGAAAGCGAAGGAGAACGCCGAAGCAGAGGCGAACGAAGAAAACCACTCTGAGAACGGCGAGGCCAAGACCAACGAGGTGAGCGGGGAGGGGGAGCAGAGAACCGCTTCACCGTCCCTGTACGGTGCAGCCGCCCTGACCTGTGTTTCTGTGTCTGATCCTGCAGGTGGAGGCAGCTCCCGAGGAGGCCAAGGAGGAGGCCAAGTCCGAGTAGCACCACTGCCCACGCTTCCTCCTCCTCTACAACCACCTCTCCTCAGATCCCTCCCAACCAACCAGCCAGCCAGCCCTCCCCACCCCCAAGTCTCTCACGTGGTTTCCCTCCAAGGCGTATTGTTAACAGAGGAATATTTTTATCAATGATTTTATAAGTATCCGTACAGATTTTTAGCACAAAAAGCAAAGCTGATTATGGAGCGCCTTGCAGATTTGCAGTGGTCATATCAAGTGTCTGCAAGCAAGATAAACACACTAAAATCTTTTTTAAATGGCATTTCATGATTATTGAAGGCTTGTTTGGTGTAGAAAGCGCATCCCTGCCAGATTGGCTATGTCGTGAGTTGTGTATTAGTGTGTTTTTTCCCCTCCTTTCCCCGCTCTGCCCCTCCCTCCCCTTTTCTTCCTCCACGGATTAGACTCTCCTTCCCCGACAGTTCGGCCTTTATCCATGTTTTATTAACGGTTCAGCCATGTTAATGTGGGTGATTCTTTTAGACCTCTAAATGTGCAGTGAGTTTCCCTTTGCTTCTGTCTCATGGTCTCGTTTCCTTTCTCTCTCTCTCTTTCTCTCTCTCTCTATTTTTTTCTTTTTTTTTTCAAAGAAATTGTGTTTTAAACAAAACAAACAAACAAAAAAAAAAGCGTGTTTAAGCGTGTTGTCCATAAGAAAGAGGAAGACGAACATGTGAAACATTCCGGGAACAGCCTCCAACCCGTCTCCTAGACGACCCTGCGTGTAAAACAGCTCCTGCTCCATCCAGGCTGTGTCGGCGTCAGCTTTTCTAAACACTCTGTTTTTGGGTTTTCTTTCTTTATTTTGTTTTCTTTAAAAAAAAAAAAAAAACAGTTGAATTTGGATCCCTCCTCTGACAAATGCAGGTGTCTGGTCCCTCTCTTATGTTCTGAAAT
Source organism: Cololabis saira (assembly GCF_033807715.1). NCBI lineage: Eukaryota > Metazoa > Chordata > Actinopteri > Beloniformes > Belonidae > Cololabis > Cololabis saira. The sequence continues at coordinate 35,533,818 of NC_084593.1, read as the reverse complement.
TCTCTTAATAAAAAGAAGTCCTGGGAATTTTCCTCGAATCAGCGTCTCCAGTTTGCTTCTTTAAGGGGAATCGGGGTTCGAGTTCACGGAAACGCATATAGAGGGTCTAAATAAAGGCAGCACACGTTTTGCAGGTCGACACACCCGTGTATCATCTTGAAATTCAAATCTGTACCTCTTTCATGACCTTTGCCGCCGCTATTATTAACCGTAGGATCTTTTATAAGAACGGCTTCAGTGTTTTTGCAACGCCTCTTCCTGCACGGGAACTTGAACTACTGTGGTGACCTTTGACTTGCCAACGCAGGTGTGTCCTCGTGACGCTGCTGCTGCTGCTGCGTGACTCCTGACCGGGGCGAGCCGATTCCGCCCCGCTTTCGTGTCGTTACACATTCAAAACTTGTTGATCCTCTGAGCTTAATTTGTCTGCATCAGTTCAGGAGTTGAACCTGATTCATTGGCTATCTCTGTTGCTACGGGCTCAAATGGAGGCTGGGCTAGCAACAGGCTACGACACTGGTCCGGCATTCCCTGATAGGGAATGAATATTCCAGGGAGACATTTTGCTCTCGCCGTCTTGGCCCTTCCAGATTTATGGCTTTTGTGAACCACCAGAATATTGAAGTGGAGGAGGACATGTATTCAACAGCTGACTGAAGGCCTCTCTAAAACCTTTTGGGGAAGCTTGTACATCTTCTCCAGGAGCAGACGGCTGTTATCCTCCCCCTTCATGCTCCAGTCCCTCATATTAAACTCCTCATGAACTCATGCATGGGTTCTGTGACCCACATTTACCTCAATCCTGAAGCAGAAGATCACTGGCTTATTGGATGCTGTCATATCAAGAGAGCTCCATGTTTACTTGAAGCATACACGGCTGCATATGCATGCCGCCCTACTCGAGAGGGGGTAAGGAATTGAAAGCAGTCTACTAACACAAACGCTGTGTGAATAGACGACTCTTATGTGCATTTCCCTCCAGCACCAATAGTGCGACTTGTCTGTCTGCTTGCAGCATTTACTCAACTCCTCATCTAATTTTGGCAGCAGGTAATAATGCACAAGCCCCTGCATTTGTGACTAATATGAGAAAGTGATGCGTAATCCCCTCATGCAGAGCTTTTATCGGGATATGAGATGCGCAGCTCGCTGCAGCAGGGCCCCTTGTTGGTCCCGTCACAGCAGCGGTGCACGCTGCTTTAGTGGTGAGTAACTGGCTGCATGTTTTAACACGGTGCACGCTCGTGTCGGCCTCTCCTCCCGCCGTGGTGTGCAGCAGATTCAGCCCCTCTGACCCGCATTGTCATGGCCGAGCGCCGGGCTCCATTTTGTCGATATTTGGTTGCACGCAGGTGGTTGTTGCATCTTTCCGCCGCTAGATGTCGCCCTTGTCCCACATTTGCAATCCTGCAAGCAGAGGACTGACGTCCACGTCCCCCTGGTGGAGCTTTGATTAACCTCACATTTTATTAACTGATATAATAAGGATGTTACGATTTTTCCCGAGGCATATATCAGAGTGGTGTTAACTACTGATAGAAGACTATAAAAGATGACTCATACGTTTCTAAAAAAAATAATCATCAACTTTCAAAGCTTTGAGGAAAGTCTCCCAGCTCTTCTTTTCATTCCACGCTTCCTTCATCACACCTTTTAATCTCCTGTCTCCTTCATCTGATTAATGCATGTACTGAGATGATCAGATTTATCAATCCCTGCCCCTGCTTTCTTTGTGTGAGAGCTATTGATGAATCCCAGCGTTTTGAGGGGATACTAATAGCTATACACTTTATTGATCCATCATAAAGTTTCAGATCTCAGCCACGGTGGCTTCTGCTTTCTGCACAGCTTTTCTTTCATCTATTCTTGTGATAATCCTCAGCTCCTTCACCTCTAATGATCTGTCCATTTATCCTATCTCTGGTGATCGGCCCCTCTGACTCATTAACAGCTTTGATACGAGGACACAGACCGGCAGCTCTCTCCACTATCTGGCTTCCGAGAGCCCATCAGCCTGTTTTATGTTTTACGACTGAAATAACTGTTTGTTTGCCTGCTGCCTGTTTGTCTGACCCTCTACCATTCATCAGCCTCTTCTGCTTTTGAGCCGTCTAGCCTGGGTAGTCACAAGAGAGTTTCCCCCCAGCAGTTCTTCCTGTCCTCTCTAACTCCCCGTATATGGATGAAAATAGCTGCCCTGACCATTTTTAAACATGCCCATCCCACACCACAGGTTTCAGCCCTGCAGCTATGTCTACCGTCTGTTTTTGTTTTAAAGCCAGACTGAATGTAGATTAATGTCGTCTTAGTCATAATATCCTCCTTACTTTTAATAGCAAAGTGAAAAAAACAAAACTAGAAAGTTGCAACCAACCATTTCCAAAGTACCCAGAATGCAAAATTATTTGAAGTTGCCATTTGGTGGAGGTTTTGTTTTGTTTTTTATTTTGGATCCCCATTAGCGGACGCAGAATGCCAGCTAGTCTTCCTGAATGAAGCTGCTCTGAGCTAAGATGGTGATGTAGCAGCAAAGGTGAGCACTTGACTGAATGACTTGTGGTGAATGCTTTTTTACTTGGATGTGGAACCCTAAAACTTCCTGGTCGAGAGCTTCCACTGGAACGACCCCCCGAGGCTGCACTTCCAGCTCTAAAGGCCGGAGAAGCTTCAGGATCCAACTGCTACTTGCATCAGCAAAGGAAACTCAGTTCATTGCAACCGTTTGGTCTTATTTCGGTCAGACATGCACATAGGGTTTATTTTTAATCACTTTCCGACTTTGCAACTGGAAGGGGTCAGTTGGGATGTGACGTCACTCCGAGAACTGTGACTCTCGAGGTCAAAGAAATGCACCAAATCCTCACAGATGCAAACATTCAGCTAATTCTGTGGTTCATAATAGTTTTTCCTTCTTCACTTAGACAAAGTCATACACATAGAAAGTTACTGTTTGCTTTGTTTTTGTCTGGGGGTGTGTTGCTTTGCTTTTTACACATTGTTGCAGCAGGGAGTCCACTGGAGCGTGTTTAACTCGGGTGTAGCATCATTCCCAGTTCTTCCCATTTCCAAAATCAAGGGGATGCACGGATACTTTGATGGTGAAGTGACTATTTAACAAAGTGGCTTGACTTGTTAATCAGGATTTAAAGAACCAGGTCAGACGTTTCAACTGGAACGCCTCCGATGTCGGAAGTCAAACTTGAAAAGTCTGAATCTATCCAGACTCCAGAATCTGTCACTACCGCTACTCAAGTCAAACGTTCTCCCTGTGTGACAGGTCTGTCTCATCTTATTCCCTTTAAGTCAGACGTACACCTCGCTCTGTTTGCTTCTTCTACAAAGATGTGCCCGGGCTAAATGTAATTTGCAGTGTGGATATGAATCAGTGGGAGTTTGCCATGGACACCCCGCGGCAGCACTGCTGCTCCGCTGTTTTAAAAGGTCGATTCTTCGGGCTCGGGTCACTGTCATTATCGTTTACAACCTCTGAGGTAAATGGAAGCACCAACATGTATCTTCTTACTCCTCTCTCTCTCTCTCACTTTTGACGTGGCAGTGACATCAGACCCTTGTTTATATGCCATCTAGCACAGTTAAGACTTTAATCCACATGTCCCCTTTGGGAGTTCAGTTCACTCTTTAACTTATGTCTCCATCCTTGAGAGTCTGCACTTTAGAAATGATTCACAAAATACAAATATAATCCTTTTGAAAAACAAAAATGGGGGTGGGGGGGCAAAGAAGGAATAAACAGTGTCAGTGGACATAAATGCGTTTTCCTCATTCATCCATGTGTTGTGCGTGGATTTAGCATTTTCAGTCCTCGTGGACTCTGCTCTCTCATCCATCCCTGTCCGCTCTCCACACCTGTGGTCAAGGACTGCATGTTTGCACACGCCTGCTTGTGCGCAGAGCCTATAAAACAAAAGCGTACGTGCGTGCGTGCGTGCTCGTGTAGGTGCGACAAGGCGTGCGGGGGCAGTGGGTTATTCTCTGAGAAAAAAAAACAAAAAAAGGACATGAAGATGACCTTTTACGAGGATGTGATTTTAATCGTGTCCTGTGAACGCAGATGGGCGGGTTGTTGTGGAAAAATAGCGTCATTGTTGCGCTCGTGCGTAAAAGCAGGAGGGACAAAGTGCACGCACACCGTAAACAGGTAAAGGCTGATTTATGGTTCCGCGTTTACACCAACGGAACCATAAATCAGGCTTAAGCTGTCACATTTTTGGCGTGAGAGAGTCGCATACCAACCCTTCCAGACCTGTGGACCTCGGCGTCGCCAGAAATGAGCAGACGTTTTGTGGCACTGCGCGGCTAATAATAACGCGGCTGTGCGAGGACGCCGCTGTCTGGCTGTCTCAAAGCGTTTGCGTCCCCGTGACGGGCTGCTCTCCACGGGGGTGGCGAGCACCGCGGCGGAGGGATGGAGGGATGGAGGGATGGAGGGAGGAGAGCTGGATGCAGATGTGGAACTATTCTCTGTGCACGCAGACAAGATGGGAATGAGTGGGCGTCCGTGACGTCAATCAGTGTAGACACACGCGCAGCGAGGCGCTCCTTTCCCCTTCCGATCCCAGGCTGATGCACGCCTCAAGCATGATTTATGGTTCCGCGTAACCCTACGCAGTAGGCTCTGCGTTGGTGTAACGCGGAACCATAAATCAGCCTTCAGCGCAAACAGCAGCGCCGTGGATCACACAGGCAGAAACATCTGCACACACAAACAACCAGCCCACCAGTAAGCGCAAACACGAGCACTCGTGACACACCTGCCTCTTCATCTCAAGACGATATGAGAAGAAAAAAAAAAGTTGATCAAGTCTTTTAACCCGGAAAATGAATGTGTTGCATGAGCTCATTCAATTAAATGTAGTTTCTAAAGGACATAATTAACTATCATCCTTTTTGAGTTTGAAGTAAACAGACTGGTGGAAACGATCTGCGCGTCTCTGCTTCATCCCAGAGTAATGAGACAGGACTTACAATGAAGGCCAGTACTGAATTATGGTTCTGTACATACAAATTAGCCCCCAGGGCGTTTACCCATGACATAGTGGTCAGATAGTGGCCGTGCTTTTAATTCCTTAACTTACATTTTAAAGCTGGAAAACTTGTATTTCTTTAGAAAACTACGATTTGGAAAACAAAAAAAAAAAAAAAAAAAAAAAACCGAAGTTCAAAATTGTAACACTAATAAAGCTTAAGTTATAGCCTACTGTTATAGCCTACTGTTAGTCTAATTTGTATTTCAGAATGTCAAACTTTTCTCTTGTATAAGAGAAAATAGTTTTTTCTGAAGTAAAAAGGTAAAATCTTAATTTGCATGTTAACTTGTAACTAACAGAATGTGATAAAAGTGAACAGAAAGTCAAAGTTTAAACATTTTGTTTCACTGACATTGTAAACTTCAAGCCCCACTGACATTACTGACATTGCACGTATTTTCTCTTCATCCTAAACTCAAAACTCAATGTTTCCGATTAATGCATTGGATTTCACTTTATTTAAAAGCCAAATAATGAATAATATCTACTTTCCTGATTAAGAAGCGTGAAGGGAGAGGATTTGCAAACACAACTGCATGTGCAGCTGCTGCGTCTGCCTCAGCGAGCTGCCTCTACTCTGTAGATGCGCCTCTCTCCGTCCGCCTGATTGATCACCTGCCATGCAAACGTGAGACTGTGTCACATGGCTGAAATTATGAGCCCCAATGCCGCATCTGATTTACATAATTAACAAAGTGCGGTCTCGGTGACCCACAGGCTCCGAAATAGATTCAGTACCATAGAGAAAAGTAGACCTACAGGAGGCACAGACACGATCGTACCTCACTTTGATTTGCATCAGCGCACAATTTGAGTTTATGTAAGGTGAGTCAAAAAATGATAATGGCACAATCTGAGCATGGAAATGAATCAGATAGCCTGACGTCGTTTGATCGACGGCTGTTATTCCTCAAGGTTTTCTGATTCGGGACCCATGTCAGGCACGTATCTGGCAAGTTTGCCTTTAAGAACTCATCCATCCATGTCACAGAGTCGTGACGACACAGACTTCTATCTAGAGAAATGAAAATCTATTTTTGAAACACTCCTCGCTGCCTCCCCAATTTTGCTTTTAAGGATGAATTAGCGGATAAAGTAAGAGTGCATCAATTTTCTGGGGGCGACATGTGTGCGTGTGTGTGTTTCTAATTAGGGGAAGCTGGGTGTGTGAATGTGGTAGGTAGCAGCTACTTCCTTGCCAATTACTCCATTTCTTTAGAGCCCCCCACCCCCCAAAAAAGAAAAGATTTTCTTGGCTGTTTTGTATCAAAGTATTTATCCTTGTGTATCCTCAGCTGGAGGATGACTGAGTCATAGCAGGGAAGGAGGCAGAGGCACATGATGAGTATGGGCGAGGAGAAGGCAGCAGATGTGGGTAGCAGAGGGTGGAGGAGGTGGTGGTGGAGGGATTAGTGAATGAAAAAGAAGTTATGAATGGTGGATACTATGAACCCATTTTAATGCCTGGCTTTCATCGGGCACAGGAACAGAACATATGTCTACAAAGGAACATAAATACCTCCCAAATGATTATAGCTCCTGTCACAGACTGTGCCGGTGTGCTTGGGATGTGTTTTAATTTCAAGCTTTCCACCTTATTGGCATTTAATAATCATAAATGTTGAATTACTGGCGAGTTGCTGAACGACTCTGCTGAGTGACAGAAAGAAATTAACTTTCAGGAATACGATCAAGGGAGTCGAGGGGAAATAAATTGGCCAGCAGTCATAATTATCTTAATGCACACTTCAAACGGACTAACGTGTTTTATCTCTTAACCCGTTAGGACCTAATGCAACACATGGCTCTGCCTGTTCAAGTAGAGGCTGTGTCAGGTTTTAACGAGTTAACCCCACACCGTGCCTGTCAGGCGCTAAAGGATGAAGGAATATTAAGTGTTTTGTGTTTGATCTGCTCAAACTGAGAGTTTGGTCAGACATAAGGCACCGGTCAGAGACAAAGACAGAGACGGAGACAGGGAGGAAGGCATATGTGTGGATGATGCACTTTTATTATCTCTGAGTCTGAAAATGTTTGCTGAGGATGGACGGGTGGGCATGCCATTAGGAAAATTGATGCGCCTGCAGCTGTGTGTGCGCACATGCACTGCCATGTAAAAATATGCGTGCACTCCAGCTCTGACATCACTGCTGCCGTCACTGCAGCCACCTCTCAGTGACTCCCTTGTGGCTGAAGGCCTGACAACCTCCCACGCTCTCCCCATCAACTCCCCTGCTCCTGCTCCTGCTCCTGCTCCTCCTGCCTGGCTTTGCCCCCCCCAGAGCTCTCCCACTCATTGTTGTTCCTTTGTGAGCTCTAAATTTCTCATCCATCTGTCTTTCTGTCCACTTTCCCTCTCTCTTTTCCATCTCTCACCCACCTCCTTTTTCTCTTTGCTTGTTTTCATCTCACTCCCCCTCATTTGGTGTGTGGGTCTTCCCTGTCTTCCGTCATGCTCTCTGCGCCCCCACAGTGCTCCCTGTCTTTGTCTCTATGGAAACCCCGAGTGGACGAGAGTGGCTCAGAGGTCTGCGAGACACTGATACAGACCCCACTAGATCACATGCTCTCTTCCCTACCCAGGCAGGAGTGTGTAGGCAACCTTTTAAACGGCAGTGCAAGCCAATACTAAATGGAAGGTGCAAGGCAATAACTCCTAGCTCATGTCCCCTCGTGCATGACCTATGATTGGTGTGAAGTGGGCGGGAAGGATGAAAGTGGCAAGAGACCAAGGAGGAAGCTTTATTGTTTAATTATACTGTAGGTCTCCTCAATTATAAGGTGGAGAACGGGACCACCTGATGCTGCCTCTGCATCCGAAGCATTCACTCTCCCTCACGCACGCATACGAATCCTTTCCCTCTTTTTCTTTCTCTCTCTCACACCCAGCGAGCCATATTCTCCTCACATTTACACATTGTTGAGCCTGCTGTGTTGCGTAGCCTGTGCGTCATCTGAATCCAAACACATCTGAAGGACAGGTGATTTGTGATAAGATGCCTGACCCAGACAGAATTTCACAGCTTTGCCTCGCTCTCCTGGGCACCGGTGTAATTTGACAGTCGTGCTTAAGTGGATCATGGCAGAGCGCGCAATCATGGGTAGGATGTGTAAGCTGTGCAGCGTGTCACTTTTGGAAATAGCGCAGTGGGAGGAGTATCAATTTCCAATCCAGTAAAAGATAAGAAAAAAGTATTTTTTTCTCTTTAAAGTCATAGTTTGGCTTTTTTGGGGGGAAATAATGAGTTTCTTCCACATCTGAAGTTTTATTGAGTTTATCCTTTATTTTATCAAAATGTACATGGATAAACAACAACAAAAGACTACATTAAAGAGGACATCAAAACGGGCAGCAGTAACAGGGGTTAAACAACTGAACACACACCCAGCCCCACCCCACGCTAACCCTCCCCCCCAACTTTAACACCCACAGTGCAGTGAGAAAAAGACACGCCGATGATGTCTCACATTTAGGCACTTGATTTCCCTACTTAACCATCTTTGGTCATAGTTGCTGTTGCACGACTTTAAACAGATTATCTGAAGTTGTTTCAAGTTGGTTCTGGCGCGAATCAGAGAGGAATCCTATAAGTTGAAGTCTGTCTGTTTAGACATATCTGCATCTACCTTGTTTAGAGATGACCCAAAGATGCTTGGAACCTGACCGCCTCCACAGAGTAAACGTTAGCATCAAAGAAAGTAACACCAGATGTTACAATACTTCACATGATTACAGAAATGACTACACAAGGGAAAGGAACCAAACACTACATTTGAACACAATTTACCTGAAAACAATGCATTGCATTTGCACACAATATACTGTAACCAATATACTGTACAGTCTACACCAAAGGCATTGTTGTTGATATTCTTCATTAGGAACTAACCCAACAGTTTAATCCTGGAAACTCGTGCAAAAATAGATCCATTTCTAATAAATTAAAAGCATTTGCTTTGACTTTAAATGAGATCTATTTAGTCACTCATGCATTGTCTAACTTTGTGTGCATGAAGTATTCCATGTTTAGTTGTGTGTGTGTGTGTGTCTGTGTGTGTTTTTGAAAAATACTGCACACGCAGATAGACTCGTCCCTCCCTGTATTTTTTCAGAATACAACCACTTTCAAGAGGAATAACAAAGTTACATGAAACTGCTTGAGAAGCATAGTATTCACACAGTATTTGGCAGTGAGAAAACAGTCCTAACGTATCCATGCACAACATCAACCACAGGCAAGGTCCACATTCTGAACAAACCCAATAAGAACAACACAGTAAGAACATGGAAAGAGTATACAAGAATTTAAGAACCTGGAAGTTCATTTTCATGTGTGTGTGTGTGTGTGTGTGTGTGTGTGTGTGTGTGTGTGTGTGTGTGTGTGTGTGTGTGTGTGTGTGTGTGTGTGAATGTCAACAGCACAACTGGTTTCCCAGGGAGACCAAAGAGCTATGACTCATGAAGTGCATACAGCATTTTTCTGGAATTTGAACAATATTGGAAGAATTATTATTTTCCCACAAAGCCCAGATAATTATATATAATCGTATTAGAACCTTATAGACTCCGGGGGTTTTATGTAAAAACCCACTCAATCCCTCCCCTACAGGTCTATTATAGACCAAACAGTTAATCCCTGCATTATAGTTTCCATTCTCCAGCTCTTCCCTCGTGGTAAGAACAATCTTCTTGCTCAATCGTGTGTTTTGTGTACGTGCATGCGCATGGGGGTGTCAGACTAGTCCAGTCTGTGGGTGCAGGTGTAAAGGGTAAGGTTGGTATAACAGAGTTGATCCTCCTTGGGGTAAGTAGTAGCTGCAGTAGCTGGGTTCTGCCAGATAGGGGGCGCTGTGCTCAGCGAGGTACGGGGCAGGCTGGTAGAAGCATGTCACATGGTCTGTGTTGGGAATGATGTTCTGCTCTCCAAGAACCTTCAGTGCCAACACAGTGATCATGTTGAGTGTTTGACGGCGCTCATGTCCCATCAGACACACTGTGCTGTCATCTATCACGCGACGCAGCGTCATCAGGTACTGGTACTTGCTCCTCTCCTCGCCAATGAAGTGGTTCTTCAAGTACGACAGGATCTTCCTCTGCTGCTCCTGAACGTCAGGGAAATCGATGAAAAAGCGTGAGCACATGTAGCGCTCAAGTGTCTTTATCTGAGTCTCGCTGGCCGGCCGGTAGTCCCTAACCAACAGGTTGCTGTACTTCAACAAGCCCCCACCTCGGATCTCCTCAGGATTTCTAGTAGCGATCAGACGATAACGAAGGTGGTCCATCGCCGCCTCAAAGTCACCATACATGCTCTCTGCCAGGACCTCAACAGCAGGGACTGAGTCTAGTGGTTGGGGAGTGTTGCACTCCCCAGACATGTATGTGGTTACCTTAGGGGGCTCTTTTTTCTCAGGCACAGAGTTGGATGGCTCAGTGGCTTTCGGAGGGTCAGTTTCCCCTAAGTCTCCAGATGGGCAGTGAGGCAACACATGGGAGGTGGAGCTTGGAATTGTGATTGGAAAAGAGACAGGCTTGTCAACCTGAGGCAATGATGAGATATACTCGTGTTCCTTTTTATCTTCCAGGTCCAACTGAGGGACTCCTGCATGAGGGGAGGGCTGTTGAACCTGTTCATTATCCTCAGCACTGAGTATCAAAGACTCCATGTCTGCAGTTAGCTGCGGTGCACGGTCCTCCAACTCCACAGGTGGAGTAAGGCAGAGCAGGGGAGGGCTGAGGCAGGGGGAAGGTGGAGTGATACAGACTGGAGGAGGGCTAAGGTTGAGCATAGGGGTGAGGTAAGGAGGTGAGCTCAGAGAGGATGAGGTCGGGCTGAAACTCAGAGGGGGAGAACTAAAGCTGGTAGCTGGACTCATGGGGCTTAGCATTGGAGAAGGCGGTGTTAGACATGGAGGAGGGCTAGGGCTGGGGGGTGAGGGGGTGAGGCACGGAGGGGAGAGATTTAACACAGGAGGGGTGACACAGAGGGAAGAGGTGGGGGAACTTGGTGCATTATCTCGTGGACTGATGTTTGGGTGATTAAGGTTAATGTTTTTGATCTGCTCTTCTGTTACAGTATCACCATCAGTGGTGTTTACAGGTTCTTCCCTGTTGGAGCTATTCGTATCAGGCTGTGAAACTGGGGTTGTCTCTGCACCGAGAGGTTCTGACTGTTTGAGTTCAGAGAAAATGTCTCTGGTGGAGGACTGGCTTGGCTCATCAAAAACATCTGTGTTTAGCGTCTCTTTTGGAGTTGTTTCGCATGAGCCCTTCATGATTTTCTGTGACGAAGCTGTCTCCAGGGGTAAAGCCAACATGGGATCCCTAGCTGGGGTGGAGATTATGTCAGGGGCTGGATCAGGAGCGGACGTAGCGTCGGGGTTGGAAGATAGTTTAATGGAAGGATTAGGATCCAGCGAAGGAATTGTCCTATCAGTTATAATAGTTGCTGGGATAGTTGTTGGGTCTGAACTGGGATGTGCCGGGTTTGGGTCAAAGGCGGTATCGGATTCAGGCTCGGGGATAGGGTTAAAATCTACACACGGTGGAGGAAGTAGTTCGCTTTCTGATAATGGGTAAGGGTTGGAATTGGGTGCAACCTTTCGGCACATTCTACGAGGGGGTTTGGGAGACGAGTGTTTGAGCACCACCATGTGAGACAGTCTTTCTGAGACCTTACCAGAGGGAGGGGAAGAGGTCTTTTTATCACAAATAAGGCTAGGTGGTGCAGGTAAAATATCCTGAGTATCTGTAGGGCTGATGGCATCAAGTGAGTTAGCGCTTTTCTCTGAGTTATCTGAGTGTTGTGTGCTGTGGCTCTCCTGTGTATCCTCTTTGTCAGCAGATTGTGTGTTGCCAAGTGTAAGTGTGGAAGAGGTGGAGCAGGAACAATCAATACTCTGTGTGTCTTCTACATGTTTTTCCTCCAAGGCTGAAATCTGTTCTGTGATTTCACTCAGTTCGGGGACATTTTCCCTCTTTGCTTCGACATCCTCACTGTTCTCTGTTTCTGCTTCTCTTTCATCCTCTAACTGTGTCTCTGTCTTTGTAGATGAAGATGTGCTAGAGTCTGGAGGAGACACAAGTGGAGTTTTATCTGCCTCATTGCTTCTCTGATCCTCTCTCAAACTCTCAGATAAGTTTGTTTTATCAGGTTGCTCCTCTGCTAGGATTAGACACTCTGCCTGGGCTTTTTTGGGGGCGTTGAGCGTATCAGAATGTCCCATCTGCCCTGTGAGTTCTCTCTGTTCGCCAGGCACATTTGCGTGGCTTGTCAGTTCTCCTTGGACAGAGAGTTCCTTATCATTTAAATGTGCTGGTTGTTGGCTGTCACAGAGCTTTAATTGGTCTGACTGGTCTACCTTTATTGAGGGTTCAGTCTCATCTAAGAGATCCGGCTCGTGTCTGAGTTCAGCCAGAGCTGGGGCTTCAGCTTCCCCAGAGGCTTGTTTCTTTTCTGATGAAAGGTGCGGAGATGTCTGATTGGTCTCGTTTAGCTTTTCTTTCTTCTCAGAGACTTCTTCCATCCCTACAGATGGTGCTTCATTTTTCTCTGTTGTGAGTTTTGTCTGGCTTGAATCTTCAGCTTCTTGTGAAAACTCTGTCTGAGACTCCTTTTCGTGAACTTCATCCCTCTGTTGTGTCCGGCTGACCTGAACCTTTTCTTCCTTCGATAAGTCTCTGCTGGGGGACTTCTCTGTTTCCCGAGGAGTCGTGTGACTAAGCGCAAAAGAGGAGTCTTTTTTCTGACCATCCTTGGGCTGGTCCTTGAGGTTCATTTTGTGCTGTGAGTCTTGCTGCATGTAGGACTCCAGGAGAGGATCCAGAATGATCTGGAAGGAGTCCACGCTGAACTCAAACTGCCGCCTGAGTGTGCTCACAAACTTGAGCTCCAGGTTCTTGCCACTGTTGTTTAACAGGGAGATGAGGCTCCAGCGGTCATGTTCGTTGAAGACTTTGACCATTTTCTGGACATAGGCCTCCTTCATTGTGGCGCTGCTGATGCGCTCTCTGTTGACTCCCACGGGGAGACACTCGAGCAGGCAGCCCAGCACTGACTCTTTGATCACCTGTGGGGGACAAGAGGTCAATAACGTGACAGCTACAATTAACAAGAGTACACTTTTATTTGTATCATCAAACTGAATATTGTCATATTACTTTGGCTCAGCACTCCTGGTGAGTGTGTTACATTGTTAAAAGCACCATTAGCCTTATAATAAGATGTCCTGCAACTGCATGGTGGTTAAGGCTATACCAGGGGTCGGCAACCCGCGGCTCCAGAGCCGCATGCGGCTCTTTAGTGCCGCCCTAGTGGCTCCTGGAGCTTTTTAAAAGATGTTTGACCTTTTTTTTCTTTTTCCTTTTTTTCTTCTTTTTTTCTTTTTTCCTCTTTTTTCTTACTTTTTCCTTTCCTTTTTAATCTCGATATTTCAACTTTTTTCTCAACATTTCGACTTTTGTCTCAACATTTCGACTTTTTTCTCGAACTTTCGACTTTTTCTCGACATTTTGACTTTTTTCTCGACATTTTCAACTTTTTTCTCGACATTTTGACTTTTGTCTCAAGATTGTACTTCAACATTAACTTGACATTTCGACTTTTTTTTCGAAATTTCGACTTTTTCTGGACATTTTGACTTTTTTCTCGAAGTGCATAATGAAAAAAAAATCTTCCCCCAGTTATAACTAATATAGAAACATGCAGCATGTGTTGCCTTCATTCTAAGGCTTATACAAGACTTTTCATGTTTTGCGGCTCCAGACATATTTGTTTTTTGTGTTTTTGGTCCAATATGGCTCTTTCAACATTTTGGGTTGCCGACCTCGGGGCTATACAGTAATATTATCATATATAAATATAGCACCAAAAAGTAACTATTCTCATCCCAGACATCTTAAATTTTTAATGCCATTTTAGTGCAGCGGCCAGTGTGGACAGATATATATGATTTGTCATCTTGGGAAGCTTCGTGTTGTATATTTCTATGAATTTAAACCTCCGTTGGCTCCTCTAAGCATCTCTAAGCAGCTGTGTCCTTGTGCGGTGTGAATCCGGGGCTCACAGTGTGAGTCAAGAAATACAACTTCATCTGCTGTTTCATTCACAGCAGTCATGTTCTGTGGAACATACGAACACACCACACGTCTGTATTCTTCCACTCAGCCCCTTTTTTCTCTGTTAATGGCTTTTCCCAGAAGATCTGTGACCTCAGTCACTTGTCATTTTGTGACACATGTGAGACGGATAGCTGAATGACATGTGGATGGAAAGGTCAGGAGGAAAAATACTGTGTTATAACAGAAATAAATAGCTGTCATCTGTCTTGGATGTTGTTTACAATTGTACTGTAACTGAAATGTGAGATTTGAGGCAGTTTTCTTCTATGAACTGCTAAGCTGAGTGAGCTGGTGACCTCTTGTTCAAAATCTCTTAACGCCCTCAGGATGTTGATAACGTGTGTTTTAAAAATGGGTTTCCTTTAAGTGTTAAGTCTTAGCTCTACTAGTTGAAAAGAGTGAAGTAAAAAGTAGAACATTTACAGACGTCTTCAACATGTATGTGATACATGTACTGGAGTCATGTCTGATGTGTTCAGTTGTCAAGAGGACCAGGAAGTCTTTGAAGAAGTGGAGTAAAAATTTGACGGTGGGCTGTAAAGTCACAAGAATTTACAGAAATTTGAAAAGGTGCTTCCTATGTTTCCTAATATCATAACAACATCTCAAATGCCATTAGTCAGATTGCATAGTTTGACCCACCCTAATAAATAAAATACAAATTTAAACCTTAAACTGGGTGTTCTTCACAGGTTATTTGCATCTGGTTGAAATGCCTGATAGTCTAACGGCCCTCACACCCTGACGGTAACTGATTTCCAGCAAACCACATCAAATATTGGAGGAATACCTACTTTGACTGTGGCATGCCTGGTTTTAGGAATAATAGCTTTGATTGAATGTTATAAACAACTAATACGACAATCGTACATTTCCGGTCTACATTTTATTTTACTGTTTATACTTTTTATTGTTTATACATTTCATTAAATTTTATCTCTTATATATTTGTTTTTATATTTGTATTGTGTTGCACCAATCCCCATAACAAATTCCTCGTGTGAAAACTTGGCAATAAACCCTTTTCTGATTCTGATTCTGATTCTGATCCACAGTTACTTTTTTGGGGTAATAATAATAGTATAAAAACTGCACCTGGAACTCCTCTTGACTGGGCAGCTCCACTCCGAAGATGACGTCCAGGTCCTTGTAGCTCGTTCCGTTGTCTCGGACAAGGACATGGCTGGCCGTGGAGCCGTTCAGACGGACGTCTCTAACTACGATCCCCTGGTTCTGAAGCTTCGCTCGCACCGCTATGATGATGTCACGGGGACGCAGCTCCAGCGTGGGAAAGTTCCCACGGCCATGGATTGGAACCACCTCAGAAAGAACTTGATGAAGAACTTCCACCTGCTCAGAGCTCAAACTGTGAAACCTCTGACTGGATTTCTTTTCAGACATGCTGCTGCCCTGGAGATGGATTGAGGATGACAATAAGAGTTTATTATGACTCCTCATAAAAAAGAAAAAGTGCTACATGTTTAACTCTCTAGGGCTCGCTGTGTATCATACAAGCATCCTCAGCGCTCGCTCAGGCGTGCAGGCACGCGCCCTGCCAGCACGCGCCCTGCCAGCCCGCTGTCTCCCAGTGCCAGCTTGGTTAACAGCCTTTCCACAATGCTAATATTTCTGCCTTGTTGATGAGCTGACACATGGATTAACCACAGACATGTGCTTAGAATGAAAATGCATCCACTGTCCAAGTACAAAATAGTGTTTCATTATTTATTTCATTATTTAATATCACAATGGCAGGATCAGGATCTAGTTGATAAAAACATACTTCTGCTCATTCAAGATGTTTTAATTAAGATAAATGTAATAGATGTAAAGCCACACTCAAGGTTTGTTTATTAGACAGTTTTTTCTGGTTTTTTTTCACCAGAGGAGCAAGAGTTAAGCTGAATGAGTCATCACCGGGAGACTGCATTAATCCCACCAATGTCACTAATTAAAGATGCGCATCCGTTTTTTTTTTTCCCTTTCTTTTTTTGTCAGCATATGATGTGTCTACATTATAAACAATTACTCTCATACATTCATGGGATTGCAGGCATGCTTTAGTCGAACACCTCTTAACATGGTAAAACTAATTGGAACTAAGTGGATTTCAAAATCAGACAACTGATTTTTTTTGTCTTTAGTTTTACTTTCCCATGCATAATTCTCTTGGCAGTCATACACGGCACATTTGGAGCCATACTTTTTCAATGAGTCTTTACAAACTACATACATCATTTCAATGAGCCACGTAATCATTTCCTAACTAAATGCATCCTCAGAGGCTCTGTTACATGATTGAGTGTTTGAACATCCGTGCTTGTTGATGTGTTTCAGAGAGTGAGCGCTTAGGTTTTAGAGAGCAACTGTGGTTTATACCAGCCCATTATAATCTATTGTTTGCTCTAATCAATAGCTGTCACTCCGCACCACAGCTGAATAATGCTGATTGCTATGATATACCAATACTAGCAGGCTAAACACGGGGATACTAATGAGCAGTAATGGATGTTTTCTAGTATTGGTTTGAAATACCAGAAGGCTATAATCTCTGACATCCAGAAACAATCTATTCCAGGCAGTATTCAGATATAAACTCATCCATGTTACATGGATTTCAAAGAAACTCTAAAAAACAAACAAACTCAAAGACAACCCTACCTGTCCAGTTGAAAATAGTGGAGCATGCTTACCAAAAACAAAGAAGTTGTTTCACAATACAAAGCTGCTAAAGAGAGCTGTGGGCAAGACATCTGAATCCGGCTTTAACAATCCCAAGTTGCAAAGTAACATGCATCCGGAGGTTATAACTACAGCTCCAGGTAACGACTCTGATCATATTCACAATGAAACAATATGCTGAGGAGACAAAGAGCCACTGCAGGCAATGTTTTACAGCTGGCCCCTATTTTTCCCCCTCCCCTTTCGCACTCTTCTGCAAACTTGCAGGCTGAGTGACTCATCCCAGCGTGTTGGCTCAGCTCGGTTATAATCTATGGCCACTGAAAAGCCTAACACAATCTGAGGCTCATGCACTCAACTCCATGCAAAACATACACAAATAAGGGTTAGTGTACACAATCTGTACTGTGCATATATATATATATATATATATATATATATATGTATATATATATATATATATATATATATATATATATATATATATATATATATATAGACTATGCAGAAAACTACATTCAGCTGAAGTGGGCTCTGTCTATTGATATTTTTTCTATTATGGTAAGTCTTTTTTTAAACTTCTCTATAAGTAGGCATGCCATTGGTGGCAAGAAGTTAGTATTTGTTGTGTAACAATACTTCTAAATTATTCACAGAATCAAGAGTGCTAAAACAAACGTGCTCCCAATGGCAGGTGGATGTTAAGGTTCAGAATAACATACAATTACACAGTCCATCATTACTCAGAATTGACTAGAAAAGAGCTGGACTCCTGCTGTGTTTTAGGCTGCTTTTCTTCCCTCTAATCACCCAATCTCACACTTTAAGTACACCTGAGATGCCAGGTGGAGGCAATTAGCAGCAATTAAGAGGCTGGCAGGATAACGGGCAGTAGCAGGAGAAACTTCCCAGAGGTGAGGGTTCTTACCTGTTGCTGTGGCATTTGAGGGAGCGACCTGCTCCTGGCTTTGTCAGCGGAACTGGACCTTGATATCCTCCGCTAAAGAGAGGTGTGGGAAGAGTTGGTCCCGTGTTGAAGGAAGATGAGTTCCTCTCTATCCACGTGTGTGAGACCCGGTGCTGATGCGACTCCGCTCCGTGTGAGGCAAACAACGCAGCCTGAGCTCGCTCTCATCCGGGCGCTGTCCAGGAGCGTGGTGCTGAAATGAAGAGTGAAACGAGTCCTCACGCTCTTGTTTTCTCCCCCGGCTGCCCGGAGCGTAACGCAGTTTCCATAGCGACCTGCCGTCACTCACTTATGACTTGTGTGTGTGTGTGTGTGTGTGTGTGTGTGTGTCTCTGTGTGTGTGTGTGTGTGTGTGTGTGTGTGTGTGTGTGTGTGTGTGTGTGTGCGCGAGTGTGTGTGTGTGTGTGTTTGTATTTGGAGGGGTGTGTGTGTGTTTGGAGGGGTGTGTGTGTGTGCGTGTGTGCGTGTGTTTGTGTGTGTGTGTTTGGAGGGGGGTGTGTGTGTGTGCGTGTGTGCGTGTGTTTGTGTGTGTGTGTTTGGAGGGGTGTGTGTGTGTGTGTGTGTTTGGAGGGGTGTGTGTGTGTGTGTGTGTGTGTTTGTGTGTGTTTGGAGGGGGGTGCAAGTGTGTGTGTGTGTGTGTGTGTGTGTGTGTGTGTGTGTGTGTGTGTGTGTGTGTGTGTGCTCACAACAACGATGGTGGTGAGAAAGAGGGCGTTTACAAGTGCCAGGGATAATTCGTCACAAACCCCAGTAATTTATTTATTTTATCTTAATTTAGTTTTCATAACTTTAGAATTAAAAGCTGTTTCAATCTGTACTATACACTAACACACTGACTCCACTCTGTCTCCAGAGGATAGCTCAAGTTTTTCATAAAACTGAAGGCTGATTTATGGTTCCGCGTTACACCAACGCAGAGCCTACGCCGTACCCTACGTCGATGTAACGCAGAACCATAATTCATGCTTGAGTTTTCATAACCAGCTGACCATATTCTGTCGTTTCTCGGAATATTTTGACTTCCCATCCACTTCAGCCCCCCATCACGGAAACATCATCACATCTGATGCCGTGTGTGTGTGTGTGTGTACGGTGTCCGGCAGAGCCGGTATGAGTCATCCATCTGCTCCTCCCGCAGACTCGCTGCTCACACACACTGGGACCTTTTTCTATCTGGGCGATGATCCCTTTCCCCCCTCCTCCTACTGCTATTGTCCCTTCTTTTAACACACACAATAACAACAACAAATCACTGTTTCTTTTTCCAACTGTGGTGGCAGCGACTGATGTCTAAAAAAAGTGAGAAAGACCAGCAGCAACACACACACCTAACCGCACCGAATGGCTTTCTTTGTAGAAAAGGTCAATTTACTCCCTCACAAGAGAACCACAGGTGACGTCACTAGACGTGTACTACAGCCTGCCGATACCGGGCACGCACTATTTATAGCCGGGATGGGGCTTGTCTGCTTCGGACACGCGCGCCCGTTAACTCCTCCGGCAGCCGTGACGTCGAAAGCGCGAGCACATCACGATAAATCGTGATCATGTGTGACGACGGTTAAAAGTATGCCAGAGGTACCAGCGAATGAGGATAGTTTCCGTTTCAAAGTGATTCATAGAGCACGGCTCTTGTCAGTTTCAGGTTATTTATGCATCATCCAAAAAAAGCACAATAAATAAAGCGTATCAGGCATGGTTTAATGTTTGGTGGTAAATTATTTATGCATAAGACAGAGTAGTCATCGCAAAATACTTGCCTCGACATTCTGCGCATGCGTGCTCTAGAAAAGCACTTTTTAAATATTTTTTTTTAATTTACTCGGTAAGTAACACTTTGTTTACATGTTAAAAACAAACCAAATAACAAATAAATAAAAATAATAAAACAACCACAACACAGTTTGACACCGAGACGTAGTACTGAAGTCAAGCGAAGGCGGAAGTACGCACAACCGAAGCCTCTTGCCTCTACGCTCTTCGCTCTCTGGCGAAAACATCACATCAAATGATTGTGGACAATTAGTGATTGGCTTATTGACGAGTTGATTTTACTTTGTATTTATTATTTTTGTCTGAAAACCACATTTGTCGCAGAAAAAGCCTCCCGCCCTGTGTGAAATGGAGAGTATCCTTTGCCGTGTGCTGCGGGAGCGGTCGCCCGGCAGCGATGCCTGGTTACAGCTCGGGGCTGCGCTCTCATCTCCGCTCGATAAAAGAAAAAACAACGACAGCTGTCCGCCTCGCCTCGCACATTTAATGACCCTGGTTAATCTTTCACCTGTTTCGGAAAACACCTTTGTTTCCCCATCCTCCCTTGACACAGGTTCAATCAACTAAATATCTCAGGGTACATCAGTGTGTCCCTTACATTTTAACTTGTGTTACCAACACTGATATAAACTGTCCCTTGACTACTTTGACCAGCACACCTGTTCAACCTTAAATTTGCTGCAAAGGAGCTACAGCACAACTGTAAGAAGTGTGATAAAGATGAAAAGGCAGAGAAAGCCAAAGTGAAGCAGGTTTGTTAATAAACTGGTCTCAGGGGTGCAGATCTATGTCAGGATTGGGGGGGACACCAACGTGATTTTAATTTTTAGGTTTTTGCCAATATGCAACTCATACCATGCCATAAATTGGTAAAGGCTCGCCAAAAAATACTGCACAGGGAATCATTTATTGTGCTACCTTTCTTGTTTATTTGTCCTAAACAGTCACTGCTTACTTAACTGTTATTCCTAAATCATAATTTTAAGGGTTTTGGGCATGTAGTGTCTACTCATCTCAAATTCTTCTCACAATCTTCCTTTTATCCTATGGGACTACTTTATGCACGATCAATTGATATATGGATGAAATATGGAGCCTTAAACAAGTTGTTTAAACTAACTGATCATCTTTTAACACAGTTATGGTGGTAAACAGTTCTAAAAAAAAAAAGGACTCATTGCTACATCCACTGTGCGTTTTGAGGTGTACAGAATACACCTCAAAACGCACAGTGGATGTATTATTTTTTTAGAAATATATTTTTAATAAATATTCTACATACTCAACCTTTAAGGCTGAAAATACATTTGTTCAATTTTGAATAATTTAGGGTATTTTTATTGGGGGGGACAATTCATGTTTTTCAGTATGTCCCCCCCGTCCCCCCCGGGATCTGCACCCATGACTGGTCTTATCGTCTGCACAAGGCTACAGTGATTCAGTCATGTGCACCTGTCCTTCTGTTTCAGGCCCTGCAGAAGGGCAGCCTGGAGGCGGCCAGGATCCACGCTGAGAATGCCATCCGTCTGAAGCATCAGTCCCTTAACTTCTTGAAGATGAGTGCTCGGGTGGATGCTGTGGCCTCTCGGGTCCAGACTGCTGTCACTATGAACCAGGTCATGTCCAACCCTGACCCTACGGGCAGTTTACTCAACCACAGTACTTCTTTATAGATTTTCCACACTTGGACTGTGATGGTAGAAAGATGTTTTGTCTTGACGGAAAGAGGATGGAATCGGTGCCATATAATTGCACTTGTACAACTTGGATAAAGGCATGAGTCTCCTCATACCGTATACCGTTTTGAAAACTAATTCTGATTTGAGAAAAAGACCTACATTACACAACCACTTCAGAATTAGCAGAATGGGCTAAAATTAGAAAATTTCATTAGATATGTGACAAACCATATGTTTTATTTTTCTGATCTTTTTTTTCCCCTGACAAAAAAAGATGATTTCAAATCATTTTGTTGAAGTTTTCAGTAGGCCAGAATGGGGCAATTTATCAAAAATTAATTGAATTGGGATTCAGAGGATATAACCATGGCCCTTATTACTTTTCTTTAATTCTGTTTTCACATTAAACTTGTGTACATATACACTCCTCTTATTTTTGAAATCGAAAACATTTTTAGAAAAGTATCCCAGTTTTAATAGTTGAGCATATTTACAGCAAAAGCCTTGTATGTTCTCGATGAGGGAAAAAATAAAACTAAACTTAAATAATTGCTCATTATTCCTAATTGAGAATAAAGAGCTCAGTTAATCATGGTATCAGTTTCAGCTTATACCAGGAAAGATACCTTTTCATAGAACAAAACTTAATAAAAGTCTTCAGAACTGATGGGAGAGTTGGAGCTTGTATCGTGGAAAACCAGCTCTGAGTGCATCTGTCTGTCTTATTAGACGTTAAAACAATGGTATTCATAATATCATTATTCTCCATAGTTTATTCAAGTAAGGCTTGGTTCATTTTCCCAAGATTAATCATTAATCCTTGGCCTATTGGGGTGTATTTAAGAATCAGACTTGGATATAACAAAGGCACTCGTTTAAAGAGTTAAAGTGACACCTAGTGGACATATATGGATACAGCTTGTCAAACTTTACCATGCCATTTAAATTTGAACTCATGTGTCCATATTTTATTATTATTATTATTATTATTATTATTATTATTATTATTATTATTATTATTATTATTATTATTATTATTATTATTATTATTAATAATAATAATAATAATAATAATAATTAATGACCATGAAAAGATTAAAGTGGTCTCAACAATGTATTTAATGTAAATTATTCCCAGGTCTTAAAATCCATGACTGGAGTGGTCAAGTCAATGGAAGCCACGCTGAAAAGCATGAACTTGGAGAAGGTACACACACAAAAGCAGTCATCCATATACAGTACACGACACATAACATCTATTTTCATGCATTTCTTTTTCTCCCCTCCTGTACCACGTTTTGTCCACAGATCTCTGGACTCATGGACAAGTTTGAAAGCCAGTTTGTGACCCTGGACATGCAGTCGGCTCAGACGGAAGGAGCAATGAGCAGCACCACCACTTTGATGACGCCTCAGGTATGAGAGCTGTTGAATTCAAGCCTGAAAAATGATTTCACTCTTCAAGAAACTATGCTGTAATCTTTATCTGGTTGTATCCCTAGAATGAAGTGGAGATGCTCTTACAAGAGATGGCTGATGAAGCAGGGTAAGATCTCTTCTCACACTGAGATGAATGACAAAAAGGATGAACTTTAGTGCATATGTACTCATGTAAACTTTTGTATAGATTACCTCCTCCAACCGCATCGTCCTCACCTTTGTCAGACTCTGAAAAGACAGCCTCAAAGTGGATTTTCAAGGTTATTGTGCACACTAACATAACCACACACATATCTTTGAATGACACACTTTCAAGGTTTCCTGAGACCCAAATACTGACCCAATGAGCCACACGTTTCTCCACAAAACGGACAGTAGCTAAGACGTACACAGATGCCAGGCGGCGAGGATGAGTATGCAAAAAATACACTTCCTGATTGGATAACTCACATCACATCACCTATTAAACTATTAAATATGCCCTTATAAAATTGCCAAGTGGAGGCAACTTCTGCAGACGTTGGTTGTCCCCTCTGTTTAATAACTTCTCTGAGACTCTGAGCTCATGCTAGACACCTGATGTGTGTGTATGTGGTAGTTGCTGTCTGTTTTGTGGCAAAATGTGCGGTTGATTAGGTGAGTAAGTATTTCTCAGAAATCCTCGAAAGAGTATAATTTAAAGATATGTGTGTAGTTGGTTTAGGGCAGTGGTCCTCAACCTTTTTTCAGTGATGTACCCCTGTGAAATATTTTTTCAGCCAAGTACCCCCTAACCAGCGCAAAGCACTTTTGGTTGTAAAAAAAGACCTAAAACAGAGCACTGTGCCATCAGTAACTGATTTATTAAAATTAAAAATATTGCTGCTATGCTTCAACCACGACTCCATCGTTGGTCCAAGTGATGACAGGTGAAGCCAGGTGATTGACAGGTTAGGTGGAACCATCCTGGTGTGGGGGAGACTGCGGTTTTAGGATAATAAGTTGAATAGCCTACTCCTGAAGATAAAATTCATTTTATGAAATTAGACTTATATTTTCCTCAATTATTTATGAAATATTTATTTTTAAAGGATTTTTGCATGGATGCTACTTTTTAAATATATGTATATTTTAAAAACTCACGTACCCCCTGGAGTGCCTTCACGTACCCCCAGGGGTACGCGTACCCCTATTTGAGAACCACTGGTGTAGGGTGTTCAACAATCTTGAGAATCCAGTTTGAACAAATAACAAAGGTTAGGAGGAGGATGCGGCCGGCGCAGTTAATCTATACAAAGGTTATATGATCACATGGTTACAATATGCATGTCTTCAAAAGCAGTAAAGTATACCTTTGTATTAAAAATACTCATGTCTTCATGGTACTGACTTAACAAAATCTAGGATTACAAAGTTTTCACTGTTTTAAAGTTTGCTTTGAAATACAAAAGCTTGTTAGTTTAACACAGTGATTTTAATGATTTTCATTTCTGAGATCCTAACTTATTTATTTATTTCTGTTCCATGGTTATTTGTCCTCATCTAAAAGACTGGATCTTAACCTGGAACTTCCTCCAGGTCAGACTTCCTTGCTGCCTTCAACTACTGCATCAGCCGAGCAGGTAACACGTCCACTCTGTTGAGCTGCTGAAATCCTGTACTAAGCATGAACGAGAAACTTCATTTTCAGGACTACAGCAGATTTCTCCTCAGGTCTCAGACACTCTGAGTGTAGTAAAAACAAACTATGATGCAACACAGCAGAAACGATGACTTTCTAGATACGTTGTAGGCATCAAATTAAGAACTAGCATGCAGTACATTTAACAGATTCAGTTCTTCCTACGTTTTTTTTTTCCTCTATCGGGCTTAAACTATTTGCAAGCTTTTGCATTCTGGTTTAACATAAATTTTTGTGTCCTGGGTTTCATGCAAGAGGCTTGTAGGAACATCACAGGTTGTGGTGGTGATGAGCGCTGCCTCTCTGACGAGACTTTTCCTAAGCCGACTTAAGACACTTACTAATCCTGCAAGGATTTACAGTGATTTCTGCCAGTTAACAGTTACTAATCTTTTAGTGAAAGAAAGACTTTGTGGAATTTGGAAACAGATTAATCTTGTAAACTCACAAAACTTAGCATTTCCTCTTTTAGCGTTAGCTCCTTTTTTTCTGTATTCTGGTTTTGGGAGACAAAGATTTTCACTGTGGAGGCCAGAATAACGAACATATCTGTGCTTGGGTTTACGTCTGCGTTTGACTGACTCCTTTGTCTTGTGGGCTGTGGTCAGGACGAGCTCTCCCAGAGGCTTTCCAGGCTGCGGGACCAAGAGTCCTAGAGACGCCGCAAGAGGAGAGGAGAGGAGACACGGGGAGAAAAAGTGCTAGATAAAAAGTGCAACGTGCCTTCAGGATACCTGTAAGAGAGTCCAGCAGCGCTTTCTAAAGGGTAAAGAGTACACGATGAGAAGAGTTAAAGAAGAAACATATTTATTATCTAATTGCATAATAAATATTTATTGACTGGCATTTATTTTTAAATGTAAATATATTGTTTCATGCATGACTAAGGATATGAGGTATCTGGTTATGTTACTTTTCTACTTTTCTTATCTCTTCTCCTGATGTAGCAAAAAGCCTTCAAATGCATTATTTGAAGTCCTTTTTCCCCTTTTTTTTCAACTAAAGAGGGCTTATAGTAAAACGTTTGCTCTTCTTGACTTTCTTCATAGAACATCAGCTGCTCTGAAGGCTCACGCACATGTACCTGCAGGAGCAGAACGCCATTAAAAAACAGTTTTGTGCATGTTGTTTGTCACATCTGTTTTAATTTTTGGGGGATATTTGCAATTGTGTTTTGGGTTGAAGTATGCACCTCACAACACTCGCTCCTTCCATCATCGTGCCCCTCCTCTTTCTCTCCTCCAACGGGGAACAGATGAGAGGTCAGAGGTTTCACCTGTAGAGGAAGTGGCCTTCTGCCGCTCGCATGCCAGTGCCTCATTACACACACACACACTCGCAGTTCCCCGGGTCCCAGGGGGTCGGCCCGTCTCAGCTGGGAGCCATTACAGGTGCTGTCCAAGCACGGAGATTTCTCCACATGTGCACACTGGCATCCCTGTAGCTGACGGGAGTTCTCCAGAGTGACGCCCAGCCACCTCTGACCCTTTTTTGTGTCCTTCCTAATCATCATCAGCACACACTTAACTGCATTCGCAATCATCATCAGTGCCCTCCAGATTGACACGAGCCTCCATTCAACCCGCTCCGGGACACTTTGATGAGCTCGTTGTCCGTGGCGTGTTTGAGCGCATGTACACTTATTCATGTTGAGGACAGGAAGAATTTGCAGCTGACCCCAGCGGTCCAGCAGCTGCCACTCATTCCTGTGTCGGGTTAAATGATTTGAAATTAAAATTCCACGTAACTTTCCTGTAATAACCACAGAATCTGTTTTGGGCATTTGGCTTTAAGCCTTGGTGGCTACGGCCTCATGTTTCAGCGTGATTAAAGCTGGGAGAAACTGCCATGCTCCATTTTTCTGTCCGCTGTGTTCATCCCTACATGTGCAGGAACACTTCCAGCAGACATGTGCAGATGTGCAGGCGGTAACTCATGTATGAACAATGCTCTGGGTGGACAGCAGTGTTAACATAAACATATCAGCTGTGCTTTGTTTGCTACTTCTCCAGCTCAGCATCTTCAACACCACCGTCAGCTGGTTTCTAGAGGTGTCGTACCTGCTGACGGGCAGAAGCAGGCGGTTCAGGTGGGACCACCAACCCACCTGACCCGCCTGCTCCTGCGCAGGTGTGAAAGCAACGCAGAGCTGCTGGTTCTGAAGCTCCAGTCGCAGCTCGCAGGATTCTGACCTGCACTGGATCTGTAGATACGCTCAGACAGCCTTGAGCTGGGGATCATCAGGACAAGGCGTCCAGCTGAAGCCCAGAATTTAGTTTAGAGGTAACAACTGTACGATCCATGACCTCATTTGAAAGAATGTTCCAGAGAGAGGTAAATTGACAATTTTTGTATACAATAGATATTTTATATATGAAAAAATGTAAAATATTTCTCAATAAACAATACAACAAATAGCCATTGTATTATATATGATTACAAACAAATGATATATATTATATTTGATTTAAAAAAAATATAATATTTGAAGTAGAAAACCTTTTGCACACCGGATTTGCAGAAAGGTGCGTCGGAGGAGGAAAGCTGCAGTACAATGAGAAGAAGGTGTGCCGGAGTTTTCTTTTTAAAAATATAATATTAAAATAATAAACAAGTAATTGATTACTCCAAATAACATAAAAAGAAATAGAAATTTAAATTTGCTATGAAAGAAATTTCAATTTATAATAGATTATTTCCTTATAAATCATTTTTCAATAGTCAAATTAGTTGAGGTTGTCTTCCATTTCCAAGGAAATTATATACACACATATACATATACATATACACAATCTGTACTGTGCACACTATATATATATATATATATATATATATATATATATATATATATATATATATATATATATATATATATATATATATATATATTTATATGTATATAAACCTTGATGCTTCATGTTTGTGGTACATAATTGGTAGAAAATTAGATGAAGGAGACAAGGACGCTCTAAACTACAGAGCATTTGAGTTGAATATTGTGCTTTCTCTTCTATTGTATTAATTACAGAGATCAGGTTTTTCATGATTTACAATATGAATATTTTATGCAGTGGGTAAAATAACAAGCTTTAAGTACAGAACTGGGCTTCCTTTTCTTCGCCCTCCATCATCTTGAAGCTGTGTAAAGTTGGCATCCCATATCAGACGTTCATGAGCTGTTAACAGCTACACAGCTGCGTCGCCCTCGAGCCTTCGACAACTTCATTTTACTAAATGAATGATCTGGTATCTTATTAAAATTAAAGTTAATTATAAAGGTCCTCAAACTGAAATCAAATTCCTGAAACTATATTGAGTATTCAGCAGATATGAAAGTAACATGCGCTCAAACCTTCACGTTAATACATTTAAGCCATTTTATTGTTGTGTTCCTAATTATGTTTTTTTTTTCCCATCAGTACTTGCACTCGTGGACTGACGGTTTCAATATTTCTCCCACTACTGACTGCTTTGTAAGTGTATCTTAATATGTGTGGTTCAAGAATGGTTGGAATCTCAGATGGAAATGTTTCATACAACGAGGCAGTGAAGTCTCTTTTCCTCTTCTCCTCTGCTTGTCTTCCCTCTTCCTCTCATCTTCCCATTTGAAATATTCAATTACCATCCATGAAGGGTCAGGTCAAACACAGGAAGCTGAGCTGATTGGTTCTACTCATATATCGATGGGCATGTGTGACCAATCACTGTTGCCCAGGGCTTCCCCCAGTCTCCATCTGCTGCTGCCGTGCACGTGTATGTGAGTGTGTGTGTGTGTGCGTGCGTGCGTGTGTGTGTCCAATTGTTCCAGACCAAAGCTTCCCTCAGTTTCCACTCACCTCTTGACCACTGGACCCTGTCAGACGTGTTAATGCTGCTTTTAATCAGTTTTACTGTCTCATGCACACTCGTGCACACACGCCTGTATGCATCTGGCCCTGTCCATCCCTGCCCTCCGCAACACGCTTCATTAAGATTTAACCAGTCTCCTTGCGCTCTTACAACCTCCATCACACACGCAGACACACACCTGATCCGGCCTCCCCCATCCTCACACTTCAACCCCCCCAACTTAACCCTCCTCTCACCCCATCACCCGTCCTCGTGTGTCTCACGCCTCGTGAACATGGAGACACAGCCTCGTCTTTTGAGGGCTGTCTGTCAGCAGGGAATGAATGCAGATTGCCACAATATTTGTATTTTTATTTAACATTTTTATGTTTTACCTCAGATAATAAATGGTTTCAGGGGAATTCCAGCATTCATAAGTTTCAGTTGGTGCAGAAAAGAAATGGGACCTTGATGTGTTTTTGTGTCTTGATGGAAACTTTTGAAAGGGCTGCAGATTTATCGTTCCCCTACAGAGGTGTCAAGTAACGAAGTACAAATACTTCGTTACCTTACTTAAGTAGACATTTTGGTTATCTATACTTCACTGGAGTAATTATTTTTCAGACGACTTTTTACTTTTACTCCTTACATTTTCACACAATTATCTGTAGTTTTTACTCCTTACATTTTAAAAAACAGCCTTGTTACTCTATTTCATTTCGGCCTTTAAAAAAAAAAACTATCCAGTTAAATTGCTCCATCAGGGTAGAGGCAATTTGGTTGTGGCACAGATCTTCTTGTCCAGTTTTGTTCTTATTTCCATTGCCCTCAGATTCCTGCAACTAAACTTGGATGTACATTCCAATAAAGGTTAGGATAAATGATAACATGCCTCTGAAGTTTAACTTTTTGCACCATTACAATATTTATAGGCAACTAGTCATCACATCTCCTGCTCTCTGAAACACATGTTAATGCTCAATAGTACACATATATGGTTCTTTAATATATTTGCATTATACTAAGATACATTCATTTTCAATGGCTTTTGTCCTTAATGGCTTTTTTCCCCCTTACATTACTTTTACTTTTATACTTTAAGTAGTTTTGAAACCATTACTTTTATACTTTTACTTGAGTAAAAAACTTGAGTTGATACTTCAACTTCTACAGGAGTATTTTTAAACTCTAGTATCTATACTTCTACCTGAGTAATGGATGTGAATACTTTTGACACCTCTGTTCCCCTACGCGTTGTAATTTTAGACCATCACCGTAAATTATATTTTCAAACACATTTCTTTTTTAACAAGAACTCACTTAAATCTAATTCCTTAGTTTTAAGGTGCAAAACTACCGTAACATCACACTCTTGAAAGACTGGCTGAAGTAATATTTTTCAGAAAAGTTTTTCAAAAATCAGAAAAAAAAACTAAAGCAAATATTTGTTTCAGGTTTTTTTTGTTGAAAACATTGAGAAAAAATATGACTTAGGTCAGTATTTCATGAGGGTGATGATAACTTAAAAGCACACACACACACACACACACACACACACACACACACACACACACACACACACACACACACACACACACACACACACACACACACACACACACACACACACACACACACAAACACAGGCAGAAAGACACAGATCAATAAAATATCAATAACAGAATGATAATGCCTATGATGCTGTATAAAACAGCAAAGCTGAAAAAAGAGCATTAATTACATGTAATTGCACATGTCCTTCAGGGCTCCCAAGTTACACAAAAAGTTTGGTGAGACTATAAGTCTTGCATGCGTAGTTATGATACCAGCTGCACTGCCCTAGCCTTATAAACTTTAAATAAATAAATAAATAATGAAAAAAAGCTGTGATTGTGTCGACCCTCCACCCCCCCAATTTGCACACATTTTTGAATTTCAGTTTAAATCTTTCACACAGATAAAATGTGACAGATCCTGCCGCCCAGTGCAGTGACCTTTGGTAGTGCATTACTTTTCATGATACACTGAGGGAGGCGTTGAGTGCACTATGGGGTATAGCAGTTGTCATGGCCTATTTGGAGAGTACACTAACATGGCGACGCAGTTTAGTGCACTATGTAGTGAGCAGAGGGTAATGTCTGTCTTTCTGTTTTCCTTCATTTTATTTGTCAGATTCTTGGATAATGAATATGTTTTTTATTACTGTTTCTCTTTAATGAAGTCACTAAACTGAAACTAGAGTATCGATCTCATTACGCTAGCATAACATCGATACCAATATTGGTATTAATATTCGTATCGATATTATTGATATCTGGATCAATCTGCCCATCACTTTCATAGGTGTGCTGCTAAAATGAAATGAGAGAATTGTCCATTTATGTACCAACTTTCGTTCAGTGGTCTCACACTCCAACGTTGTTGGAACCGATGTTTTCGTTTCCTCAGACATCGCGCAAAAAATATATTGAACATTAATAAGTTCACTGTTCTGCAGTGGCGTCAAAGGTCACTCCATATAGCTGTATGTAGATATATTATTTATTTATAGAAACTGTTTTTGCTTAAATGAACAGCAAAAGATTCACCGCCATCAGTAATTGACTCATTACTGCCCCCTAGTGGAAGCCTTGCTAAACAACCACAGGAATGCGATTATACGGATGTGTGAGTGACTGAGATGGGGTCGGGGATGATGTTTACAAGGGACAGATGTTTAAATGTACACAAGTGGAGTATAAATGGGCGCTTTACCCTTTAAAAATGCAAATAACAAGGTTAATTAGTTTAGTCAATCTTTTTAGATAAACTTAAATCACTGTGCATCTTATTTTGCACAGGGTACAGGAAAAAGTTGCACCATGTCCTTGAGTCCACTTGTCGCTAAAACTTCTATGAATTCTAAAAGATATAATGAAAAAAATGAAACAAAAGACAAAAAACAAACAAACAAAATAACAAAAAAAGAAACAATAGCCATCTTTTTCATTGTATCTAATTAAATGATTAATCCTGTGACCAACATGAGAAAAAACCCCTCACAGATCCCATCAGTCTAAGATGAGAGTCCAATATTCAAAAGTCCAAGCTTAAAAGAAAAAAACCTAAGAAATCGAAGGGCCCTAAAGTTATGAGAGAGGTATTTTTGACTATGCATGGTAACCATGCAAGAACATAAACAAACGTCAGTTTTTATTCCATAATTATAGGTTACTA
This sequence comes from Cololabis saira, assembly GCF_033807715.1. Taxonomy (NCBI): domain Eukaryota; kingdom Metazoa; phylum Chordata; class Actinopteri; order Beloniformes; family Belonidae; genus Cololabis; species Cololabis saira. The sequence continues at coordinate 35,502,407 of NC_084593.1, read as the reverse complement.
CTACGCAGAGGTTTTTGTGCAGTTAATTGCTTTTCATGTGCAAAATATGAAATGCATATAAGTGTGCTGTGATTCTCAGAGTGTGATTTTGGAGGTTGTATGACGTTGGAGTGTGTGAACACGTGGATTTAGTGCTCATTTACAAGTAAGAATGCAAATGTGCTCAAATGTCTCAAATGGTAGCTGTAAGCATCTTAAGATGACATCACTTAACTCTGAGCACCACTTTTCTTCTCAAGTCCTGTGACGTTTACACTTTAATTTCATCTTTACCATGTTTGTGTGATGTTTGTAGCCAAGTAGTAAGTTAGGATTGGACATAATACCAGCTAAAGTGTGTCCATCCTCACTTATTAATCCTTATTTTAGTTATGATGGTGCTCGTGATGTAAAGGTTTTAGCCGTTGCTGACGGGCAAGTTGTTTCCGTTTAGGGAAACCAGGCGGATAGATATATTAATATGACTAAAACCTGTGAAATTACATTACTACTATACTCCGGTGGATATGCTCGAGTAGTGAATGTGAGGACTGAGTGTGTGTGGTGGTGCATATGGTAAAACACTCTGCAGGTCTGCTGTTAGTCACACTCCGCGTCTCAAATTGAATTAGCGTTGACAGCGCCCAGCGCCAGCCGCGTGTATGTGTGTCCACACTGGGGGCACTAGCTGTTGGCAAGCTGTCTGCGTGTGTAGGTGTGTGTGTGTGTGTGAAACAGAAAGAGGGGCCTCCCCCCCTGAAATCAATTAAAGGAGTATAGGTCTGTAGCTGCGAGGGTAAGAGGACACATCCTGTAGAGGGCAGCCCAGACGGACAGCACCATCTGGGGCAGCAGGCGGATCTGACCCTGGGTTGAAACATGAAAGAAGGGAGACAGGGATAAGAGTAGAGGAGAGTGCAAGCCAACGTTAAATCACTCTTTTCTCTCCACCCCACACCCTCACCCAGCCCTTTTGTCTGCCATCCGATACATCAGCCACAGAGCATCATTCTCACTCAATCACTCCCCACCTCTTCTCTTGGTCTCCCCTCTCTAGCGAATCTGTCCCTGGAGGGATAACCTGTCATACACAGGAAGTAAGGGAAAGGAAAAGAGATCTATGCTTCTGTCAAGAGACAGGGCCAGGAGAGAAAATTAATATCTCATATCTCTTGTTCCAAAAGAGTTGATTTATAGGTTTGTAATAAATAAAAACAATGCCAGGATCACCTGTAGAGCCGCTGACCAGGGGGGAGAGTGAGCACGCTGCTTTCTGCTGGCGGGGGGAGGGACGGCTGCGCGTGACGGACAGCTCAGGTCAGAGCCTGTGTGTGATGTTTGTTGGTCATGAGCCGAGTGCTGACAGCTCTTCTCCTGCCACCTTGCACTGAAACTCCCGTCTCCATTGATCAACAAACACTCGACAAGGAAGGGGAATCACATTAACGCCACTCGTCGTAAAACCAGTTGACTTGTATGAGAAGAAAATAATCAAAGTACAAATATACAAGGTGAAAATACAAACAGTGGAAATCAAAAAAAGTCTTTGTCTTTCAAAAAACGTACTGATTCAGTGGATGCCCCCCCCCCCCCCCCCCCAAAAAAATAAAAAAAAATCACTGGGTTTGTATGTGTATATTTATGTATGTCTACGCATATGTATGCGTATATATATATATGTATATATATTAAATATAGTAATAATGCACATATATATACCTTTGGTTTCTACCGTCATGGTATCAATCATTAATATGTGTGCAGACAAGGGGAAAAAAAAAAAAAAAAAAAAAAAAAAAACTTGCTGATTCAGAATATAAATTTCTTTGTGAATTTAGAAAAAAAAACACATCCATCTGAAACATCATGCACTATTTGAAACCTGTCCGAGGGATCAACGCAGCGCTTCACGGGTAAAGTAAAAAGGAACATATTAAGAAAATAAAATCCCTTTTTTTCAAGTTTAGCACATTTATGTGGTTTATTTGGTTCCAAAGACAGTGGTTTTAGGTGTGAACATTTGTTATTCACTGAGTGATTGAGATCTGCAGGGAACTGTGACATCACAGAGCCAGACCAGAGAGGAGTTATCTCACGCCACCCTCTTGAACCTGCGGCTACGAACAGCGGTGAAAAGAAAAATTTTGATCTTTAAACACGGACATTCAATTGAGACCTCAGAAAACTACGTCCATTTCAACAGATGCGTGGTGAAGCAGAAACGTGCACATAAACTGACTGAGTACAGGCAAAACATGTAAAAAAGGAAGAAGACATGAGAAAAAGAGAGCGATGACTTATGAGAAAGAGGAAAACGTGTTTTAGAGGAAACTCAACAACCATGCAAAACATGCAGTCCAGCTGTTGGGCCACATGTTAAAGCTGTTTGTCCTGCAGTCACCTGACCTCTGCTCCTATAAGACACGCCATGCAATGCCCCACACACTGACCCCTGCCTGCACACACCTATGGCCATTCTGCAAGGATACAAATGAAGAAGTTAAAGCTAAATCATGAATTCTGATTCTGCTAGGTGCAGATAAAATTAATATCAATAGATATGCCAAATTGTGGTTTCTCTTAATGATGAACTTTGCAGTGGAGGAGCCCCTTCACTGGGTCTTTGGAGCATGCGACTCCCTGATAGGGTGGTGCAGGGGAGCTCTTAATAACTGTTAAACTGCTCCTGCTTTTCACATTACTCACTGAAAGTAATTCAATTTCAGCCACAGCTGGTTTCATTTTCAACTTTACAGCTGAGCTCAGTCATGTTCCATAATCTGACCTGATAAATAACCAGCTTTTATTGAGTTTACAGAGAAAACAGCGTCCAGTATAAACCTTCACAAGGGACGCAGTGAGCCAAGTACGGCCAGGCTGCAGGGCATGAAGACGGATGGCTGAAAGGATTGAATGTGTGTGTGTGTGTGTGTGTGTGTGTGTGTGTGTCCGTGTGTGTGTGTGTGCGTGTAAAAGCATGTAAAGGGTGTGTTGCATCTATTATTAGGAGATAACTGACACACACATGTTTGTGCACTGCGTTTGTGTGTGGCACGTACGTTAATCTAATGAAGGCAAAGTATATTTACACGTCCCGTCTCTCCGCCGAGCTTCCCTCCAGTTCCAGGATGCCATTTCACTTGATTGGAAACAAATGACTCCGGGGTCAAATTTCTCTCCCTTCACTCGCTGTCAATCACAGCCCAACAGTCCAAAAACATCCCTCTTTGTGTTATTGCAAACCAGAATAAGCACCGTTTCCATGTTGTTTCAGCCACCGCCTACGAGAGGATTAGGTCGGCACGTTTTACAGCACATTCACGATTGTAATGTAGTAACTTTTTCAGGTGCATTCGTCGTCTGTTTTTTCTGCAAGTGAAGAGTGCACAAAGAAAAAGCTGCTAAATGATCTCCATCTGCTTGTTTTTGCTCATCACTGATGGTGTAAATGTCATATATGTTGTATAATTGTGAGCATTAGAGGTGCTGGGATGCAGATTTTTGCAGTCTTTTTAAAAAGCTGACGTAAGCCTCTTCAATCAGTCCTCTCGTATAATTCTCAATGCAAAAATAAAAAAGTATACCACCTCATACGATATACAACTTTTTGATTTACAAAAACGAACGACATTAATAAAGACAGTAACTGTTACGAGCATGCGTCTCTTTTATTTTGGTAGGACGCGGCAGGTGCAGGGTTCAGCTCTCCTGGTATGAAAGCAATTTGTCTAATTGAAAGATCAGGAATTAGTTGGGAGTTTGAAATGATTGTCCTACTTGGGCAAACATGGAAATGACAGACAGTATCAAATAACCGGTGCAGATTATGCCTGCCAGCAGACAAAGGGCAGGCTGTCTGATAGCACTGCACCTGACCACTCGCTCAAACACCCTGCATTCCCCGCTTGAGTTCCTCAATTAACTCCTTCCTGCTATTTCCACGTCCAGCACACGTTAGCTCACTGCCTCTGCTCGGCTATGACAAGTAAATTGCAGTTTGGTTATGACCGTTTTGCCGGGAAACGTGCCATTCCCCCCGCCGCTTTTGCCTAAACCGCTGCCCTGCGGAGACAAAGGGGAGGGAGGGATGAGAGCTGGGTTTAGAGTCTGAGCTGAAGGCAGGAATTATCACATCAGCGGCTGAACGGGCGTGCCCCCTCTGGTACAAGAAAACACAGAGCTAGCCCTGGCTCGCCGTTGGTTGCTCATGAAGTTACTTTTAGGAAAGGCTCCTCACTGCAAAAGTTAAGTATCCGTTTACTGCTGGTCCTGAAACAATTAAACAGCATCACCAGAACAATGATGACAAGGATCCTTTAAACTGTTTCGGATGGCAAGACTTTTTTTTGTTCCAGTCCTGTTAAAGTTCAAGCGCGTCTGTCGGTCTCCGTAGAATAACCGTTTCACCTCCATGCGTCTCTGATTAGTCCTATTATTGGTAATAAAGTACAGGAATGGAAACTGCCTGCCTGAATCCTGGCAGCTCTTGTCCTTCTCCTAAAATCACAGAGACCTGATGAGCTCATGTTATTGGTCAGGGGTGGCCAAGCCTGACACCGAATCTCCAGAATAAACACAAAACACACTTTTGTTCAGTCTCAGAGAATACCAGTGGATAATTGCAACATAATGTCTGTCCGAGCATCATGTCTCATATCAAAGCCAGTTCCTGTTGCACAATAGCACATATGCAGCACTATTGTACTTTTACTCTGACAAACGCTGGAAAATTCTTTGTGTGCATGTGTCTCCATCAGCAAATGTGTGGAAAAAGAACCATTTAAACGTGTTTGATTTTAACAAAAACATGAAAAATACTTTAATGGGCATTTGTGGTCATTTTAACAGCAACGGTGGTGTTTTTCGATCGCTATGGCACATACCTCAGGTCCTACTGCTGGTGCTCTTTGGTAACAGCCGCGGGGGACTGAAATATCACAAAAAGAAAAAAAAAAAAGAAAGAAAAAAGAAGGTTGTAGAAAAGTACAACTTTTTTCAGTCCAAAATAAAGATTTAACATCCTGCCTGAACAGACATGTTTCATTCAACTCCGATGTTTGGAACCTTTTGGCTGGAGGTGAACGTGCTTCACCATCAGTTTTTGTGCTGCAACATCCAACACAATGTGAGAAACAGTTCTTAAATACAAAAAAAAAAAAAATGTCCACACAGTAACATTTCTCCTTCCTGCCTGGCTTGACTAGAGAACCAGCCCATTATGTTTTGTTGCAGTCAGTGAGCTTTGGCTTGTTCCACTCAATGGGCCGGAGTCTGTAAGTGTGGTCCAGCTGTCAGAGGCAGTGGTTGGTGGTCGGGTGCCATGGCGACTGGCGCAGCAGACAGTCTGGGGTGTCTTCAGCTATTTTGGCGTGCCGGGAAATAGCTGAGAGCTGGGGGTTCAAGGGGAAGTTGTAGCGGTAGAAACAGTAGGGGACTGCAGAGTTTGATAGATGGGGGAGGAGAGGAGACCCCTGGGCGCTGAGAGGGTTGTGGAGGGAGGGGAGGAGGCACGCGGGGCTCCCGGGGGCCCTGTGAGGACACGACTCCCCGAAGTGGGGACACTTCTTCACCTGCAGCGCGGAGAGCAGCGGCAGGTCCGTCAGCGGAGGCAGCGAGGGCAGGCCTCTCGCCGTGTCTGCAGCCAGGGAGGAGAAGGCGCCGGCGGGCAGAGGGGACATGGCCGGTGAGGCGGGGGACGTCTTGCTGTAGAGGGGGAGAGCGAGGGCGTGGAGGGCAGCGTCCGGGCAGGACAGCCCAAAGTGTGGGAGAAGAGATGAGGAGGAGGACAGAGGGAAGAGGCTCTTCACGCTGCCGGCCGGCGACCCCGAGCTCCCTGTTGGCAAACGTCAGGAATCAATCAATCAATCACAACTTTTAAAAGAATAAAAAACCCAGATCGGAGCAGAGAAAGTGAGAAATGTTCTTCGCGCTACCTTGCAGCTGTATGGTGAAAGGCTTGAAGTCAAAGGTGAGAGGGCCTCTCCAGGGATACGACTCCAGCAGCCCGTCCAAAACCCCCCTATGCACAAACACACATGCACACACAGATATAAACTGTAAACGCAGCAAAAAAAATGTTATTCCAGGGATTTCAATATTGGTTCTGAGGGGTGTGAAATTCAGCACTTTGCATTTCATTTTTATTTGAAGGTTTTACGTGGCTTCACATTTCAGAGCCTGAACTTATGGTCCCGCTTGGGTCCTTTACCCTCCGAGCTAAAGTGTGAGTGTTGATGTTCAGCGCTCGCTGAGGTTTCTGTACCTATTCCTGCCTGGATCTCTGAAGCCCTTGGCGAAGGGGTTCCTGTCGATCTTCAGTTTTGTGATCTAGCCCAGGAGAGAGGAACAGATACAGGTTAGAGCGGACGTTTCCACCGGTGACGTGTTAAGTTAACAATGATCTCAGCTTTACAGCAGCGCGGAGAGTGGCAGGGCTTCCCCTCGGGGACTGCATCTCCCAGCAGCACCCAGGGCGATCAGCCATGTCAAACAGCACTGCTAAGGGAAGGAGCGCTGGGGTTTGTGCACTTTTATTTCCTGCTTTAATAGCCTGCGGACTCCAGCAGTCGGCACAGTCACAGCTCGTTACTGAGTTTCTATAATAATATATTCTCTGATAGTAAAATAAGCCCTGATGAAAAGAGCTGGCAGGCCGTGCAGACGGCTGTGTTAGTGGAAGAATGGCAGCCAACAGGAGGGTCAGGTCCCCTGTGTGTGAACACACACACTCCCTCTCTGAGCAACTGCCCACGCAGACAACAAGGACTACAGGAATTTATGATTTCACCGGGAACCATGAGAAACCACATCGGCTTAATGATGTGCATTTTAGAAAATATATTTATATCAGGTCAAATTGCCTAAGCTGCTGACTGTGTCAACATAGTAACTACCACGTAAATGTCAAAGATTAAACATCAGCCTTAAGATATCTGGCCCAGAGAGGGTGGGAAACGTTTCTTTTTTAAGTTTCTCTTTTCAAACAAATACAACATTTTTCATACGTGGCTGTCAAATACATCCGTTATTCCGGAGAGCTTTTTCTCTCTGTGAGAGTTACCTGCTGATTCTGATAGGCTGTGACTGTGGTGAACTCAGTCTCTGGGAAGAAGAAGCTGTGCACCCCCTCAGCTGGCAGAGACTGGATCTGGGACAAGTCCATCCGGGGGTCGTGCCGGATGATGTGCACGCGAGGCTTGTATTTATGCATTGACTGAAGAATGATCTGAAGATCGAGATATATAAATATTTCAAACTTTGCAAGGCAAACACTGAACATGTCATCTGAGGCATGCAGATAGATATTCCACCAAAGTTGACTAAAATTATGAATTAAAAAAAAGAAAGAAAGACTTTTTTTACACAACACAAATGAGATCTCAAAGGTAAATGACATTGCTTGTGTTGACCGGTATGATAGTTTGTATTAACTGGATGAAAATCGAAAAAGAAAATATGAATCATCATTTATTGTGTGTCACAGCAGTAATAATAATTTTGTGGAAACGATTAACATTTGACGCCTCACCAAATGATCTGAGTAAATTTGAACATGCATTATAAAGTAAGAATGCCGAGGTCAAGAAAATATACTTGCACAAGGTATTTCTGCAGTTACATACTTTTTTGGCCTGTTATGCTCTTTTTGCATACTTGCTTAAAAAATCATGAATTTGCAAATATAAATGCATGATGTTAGAAATAACCAATTTTTATATATATTCTGGGAATTGTGGAATTGTGAATCTTTGAGACACACAAATTCCAGTTAGGCTTCATTAGCCGGGGATGAAAAGCCTCCTTTAACCTTTGAGTCACCACTGCATCTCTGAGAATCACGAAGCGTGGAGCCCAGAAGAATTTCCACTTCCTTCTCCTCTTTAATACAGTTTAAGAACAGGCGGGGCTCAAGATGTGACATGGATTTAAGGACGACTGAAGCTGTCTGAAGCAGTTAAAACCCGACTCTGCATACCAGCAGCAACACTTGGAAGCGCAATGGCTGATCAGATTTCTTTATGTGTCCTTTTATTAACTGCAGAAACTACAACGAGCTACAGAAGAGAAGAACGGTGTCCTTTTGTATATCCACAGTTTATTTGGCCGTGAACGGGTCACTTACATGTCCCTTATCGTCCATCTCGTTGTTGGTGAGCTTGACCCGGTCAAAGCTGATGACCTGGCGCATCCACGTCTCTCCCGTGCACGGGGAGTCCGGGTGCACGTAAAGCCGGGGAGAGATGCAGGAGTGGTCCGTGTTTCCGGCCACCATCCACTGCGAGCTGTGGTACACATACCTGAGAAAGTGCGGAAAGGTCAGCGGGCCAGATGACAAATAAAGGCTGATTTATGGTTCCGCGTTACACATTTAACCCAGAACCATAATTCAGGTTTAACAGTCTAAATAGTGCGTATTTACGCACCTGTAGCGCTTGGAGTCCACGGGCATGACGTCCATCGCGACGTAGTACTGCTGGCAAGGGTCCAGATTGCGCACTTTGACTCTCACAGAGGGGAACATTCTCCTAATGCGCAGTGAGAGAAGGGGCTCAGGATATTTGCAGTAATATTTTAAACTAAACTATAAATATCAATAAAAATCACACACAAAAAGATACCATACAGTGTAAAAAAGAAAAGGCTGGTTGTGCAGGTGTCGGTCAGGTTCAGGGGGGAGTCCAGGGACCTGCAGGGCCATCGCGGCCCATAAAGCCAGATTTACGGCGCGCGTTCTGGTAAGTGAGCGGACCAACACGCGGCCCGACCAGACCTCAGCAGGCGGTTAAGCTCCAATAAGTCATTCTCGGGGAAACGGGAGAGGACATGCACGGCTATACTCATGACGCCACAAACACACTTCTTTCAGAAAGAAAAACAAGGTTAATTTAGGAAAACCCGTTGCCGAGTTGTGTCACGAGATTTCCGCGTGCAAATGACAGTCCACGGGCATTTAAAGCAGACTTGTTGTTTTCCCCGTTCATTTCCACATGAGCTTTTTTTTTTTTTCCTCCTTCAACTTCTTGCACTGGTTTCTTTGCTGAATCAGAATTAGAATCAGGAAAAAAACAAAACAAAACAAAAAAAAAACAACTATTTATCCCCGTTGGCCAATTAGGTGGGCAAAGAGCGGCACATTAAGAGAGCAAGAGGGAAAGGAGGAAAGAAAAAAAAGGTGGGTGGGCGAAAGCAGCAGGTTACGTGCAGCGGCAGGCCTGCTGCCAGCAACATTAGGAGCATTTGCTGCCGAGGTAAGCAATAGTGTCCAAAAGGCAATAGTGTCCATATAAGTGTGCATGTCATGTTCTGGGTCTTGCATATAATAGAGGCCATATAAATTAAATTGAACTGAATTTAATTGAATAAGTGCTGGAGATGTAAAAGCATCAGACTATGTATGTACCAATACAATAAATAAATACATTTAAATAATAATTGCTGTATATATTGCCAAAGTATGAGCGAAACGCAAAAACATTCCGTGAATGTCTGTATGCACGTCCCGCATCTCTGGTATAAAGTGAAATCCACCAGCGTTTTCAGTTTGTTTTGTGTTGCATGTCGGCTGGTAAACCCTTGTCATTTCTTTGGGATGGATTGTTTCGTCTAAAATTTGGCAGAACGTTTTTTTTTCTTTCACACCGGATATGCGCACGTGTGACCAACAGTAAAGTGAATATGGACTTGATAATAATATTCCACTGATTGTTTTAAAAACTGCCGCAGCAACTCGACATTTCAAATGTGGTCCATAAGGCTGTACAGTATTCAAAATTAAATTAAACATTTGTGATACGTGCCTCCATTTTTTACATCATTTTAGACTTTTATTTTGGCACAACTGTCCGTAAAGCCATGGTAGTCGCACAATGTGTCCTACTTTGCGGTTTGGGGTGTTGTCAAGTGTCATTTAAGACGAATAAAACCGCAAATATAAACTTTTTGGGGACCAAATATATTTTTGGTTGTTAAGACGAGGCTGAATAAATCTGGCCTTTTATCGAAAGGCTGCATGAAATCAGTAAACGCATTAAGGGCCAACTTGCAAAAAGGCAAAGCATGCCACAATAACAGCAGCAGATCCCAAATGCAGTCCTTCTCTTCCAGATTATTATACCTGCCAGCTTTAGTGATGATCATCTCAGTGCCGATCTCATAAAATCTCTTCCACAGCTCGGAGCCCTGCAGCTCCACTCGGACCTCTCTGTCCGCCGGGCAGTCGCTCTCCTCATTGGCCGGATCTGAGTCCTCGGCTCCCGGCCTGTCAGTCAGATCAGTGGGGTCACTGGGGGTTTCTCCTGGCCTCCTCACTGGAGAACCTGCTTTCTTCATCAGGCTGCTGGGATATTCATGCTGGTCTGAAAAAGTGTCAAAGAAAACTATAAAGTTGAAGAAAAAGTATAAAATTCATCTGGTTGTAATATCTAAAAGATTTACAAGTTACTGCAATTGACATTTTTTCTTTCTTTCTTGGATAAAGCTAGGATTCGTTTCTGATATTAGCCTATTAAAATATTTATGGGCCAACGTTCCTCCAGTGCACTGAATTAAGAGCAATTTACAAAATGTTTACCCCATGGAAAGGACTTTTATATTATCATCACGTGGATTTTAAACGGAACCCTAAATTGAGTAAAGATCTAAATGAGCCCAAAGTGATATAAAAGTGTCTAAACGCACAGTTACAAGCTTCACGAAGCAGTGGTCGAAAGAAGCAGAAACTTCTTGCAACTAAAAACAGAAAGGCGTTGTTGAAAGGCGTGCAGGCGCGTCCTTGTGTCTCACCGGTGAAGGTGATCCTGTCACCGCCGGGGCTTCCTGCTGAACTGGATTCGTGTCTCTCTGACACTTTCATCCTCTTGCAGGGTTTCCCGACCAGAGCCTCCACAGAAAAGGCGTGAGCCCGGGAGCTCAGGCCCTGCATCCTGCAGAAAGACGCCGTGCGTTCTGCCTGAACTTTGACTCTGTCCCGCGCAAGGATCGGCGTCACCAGCGCAGTCAGCTCGGGACTGGGCCGAATAAGCAGAATAAGCAGCAGCTGAATGGGCAGCACCTTAGGGAGCCCCTCTTCTCTCACAGCGGCTCCGTGACGCTGCGTAATTGATCCGGTGCGTTGCCATGTGCTCTCCGAGACGCGCGCTCTCATCCAAAAAAGCGTGTTTATTGGCACGCCTCTCCTCCTCGCTGCAATATGTCCCTCTCTCCCCCTTTATCCGTCTCAGCGTCTCCCATTGCCTCTTTGCCTCACAGAGGACTTGTTCCTCCGACTCCCCTCTGCGCGTCACGGAGAGGGAGGGGAGAGTTTGCACCGAGCATTCCTTTACACGGGGCTGCGCTGCAAAACATACCCTTCAGGACTGTCCATCTAATTTAAGAGGAAAGAGAACTTAGTCCCCCATAAAAGTGTCAAGGTTGAGTTTCAATGCTAAACAATAAATATATAGGCTTTATATATATTCTGTTTCCATTTCATTTATTTGAAATAGCTAGGAAAACAAGTTTTATCCAGAAAGGAGCCTGATTGAATAAATAAACATATATATTTAATTTTTAATTTTTATTTTGACAGTGGTGTCAATTGACATTGTGTGAAAGCAGTATAGCATCTGTAAGCACAACCCACCAAAGTCTGACACTTAAGTGCAAGAATATTTGGTTTAGTGAGGTTCGGGCCATTTAACATTAACCAAATTCAGTCACAGACACAATCAGAATAGTTAACTATCTTTAAATGCTGAAATGACCCATCAGGAAAAAACACTTTATTATCATAAAGTGTGAGCACCACTGTAAAAAGAGTTTGCTGGTCTGAAGCATTCAGGTGTTTGTTAACACAAGGTCAAGGGGGGAGACCTCACTGATCAGAGAAGCAGTTGTTGTTGCCCAACAGTCTGGGAAGAGACTGTTTCCAAATAATGTGGAATCCCCTGCAGTGAAAAAGGTTATCCACAAGTGCAAAACATTTACAACAGTTGCCAATCAGTGGATGTTCCAGGACGTTCATCCCGAGGTCAGACATGTAATGTTGAGATAAATTTCAAAATACGAAAGAGCTAATTCCCAGACTTTACAGGTTAGCAAGTTAAATGTTAAAAGTTAAATGGCAGTACAATTGCTTGGATTGTTTTCAATCAAGTTTTTCTCTTTTCTAAAAGGAACATGCAAAGTTTGCAAAACTTCATGGGAACAAAACAAAAGAAAGTAACAAAACACACACATGTGGAGATGTTTGGTCATAAACCACATGTGCCTGGTGCAAATCAAACACAAGATATGACCACAAACTCTTCAAACATCACTCTAACTACAAGCACGGTGGTGGAGGGGCAATGGTTTGGGCTTGTTGAACTTCTGTGCACATGAAAGTATTTGAGAATGAAATATGAAGCCATCCGTCATGACAGTTTAAATTTGGCTGAAAATCATACAACAGGACAACAATAAAGCAGCAGATCTGCTGAAAGAACTTTAAGAGAGTCCTGCATAAAGAAATGCACCAGCTCCAGTGAACTAAAGCCACACTGTGGAAAGGATTTGCTAAAAAATGAATTTACAATAAGAGAGAAGGCCAACCTGAAATGACAACTCAAGGTAAAGTTGGTTCTAACCCTTGAATAATTTGGTTAAGACTTAATTATTTTTCCCCACGTCGATCCTTCATTTTAGATTTCTTTTTCTTTTGAAAAAATAATGATGCAGAGTTGTATGTCATGTGTTCTTAACCTCCAGGCATCTGATGTTGTTTTTAATTTGAATTTGAGACCTGCAAGGACCACATGACCAAATTTAATGTCCACATTTATTATGTAAAACTTCTGAATTAAAATAACTTTATTTTTTAAATAGGACAATTTGACTGCAAAGCAATACGTGATTTGATGGTCTGGAATTTATTCAGTTTGTGTTTTGCACGACCATTTCCCTTAAGACGATTCTTTTAAGTAAAAACAAATCTTTCAATATTTTTCGAAGTGGCTTACTTTGACTGCTGAGAGATAAATAAAATGTATTGAAGGGGAGTCGATGCACAAATATTTAAGTTTGTTATAATCCAAGCCATCTGGAAGGTAAAATATCTCCGTGAAACTGGCTGTTTTTCTGTTGAAGTTAACATTTCCTACATTAATTTGAAGGCTTTCCTTGAAGCGCTTTCTTGTCTCCCGTTTCGCCATTACAGAAGTGGGATTTCCCCCCCCCTTTTTTTTCTCCAGTTGGTGTACCCGACGAGGGTGTGCGCCATTCTGGTTCTCATAAACGCACAGATCAGATGGAGTGTTGCGCACAGGGAGAGATCTGGGCTGTAATGACAGCTCGGGATTATTACATTACTGCTCAACATGAAATAGATCCGCTTTACACAAATAAAACTCAACGAAGGCTCTATTTAAAATGTTTTTTAATCACATGGTGTAATTGCTCTGAGGAGAAAACAAATGAGGGTCGTGTTTACTGCACGGTTGGTTTGGTTGCTGATGGAAATCTCTGACAACAGTCGGGAAATGGAGAACTATGACCAACTGAAATCACATGTTTTCTGTCATCAGAACCTGTTTCAGGACGCCGGGCTGGATTTATGTTTATTCTTTCCCGAACTTGACGTTTTCTTTCCAGTGCATCTTAAACATCCGCCGCTGCGGAACAGAAAAGCGCAACATACCTGTCTGGTTTTACGCGCACAGGCCTCTTATTGAAAAAAGACGGGCGGGAAAGAAAAAGGAAAAAAAAATATATATATATAGTCTAGTGCAGCTTTCTTTCACGCACGTCTGATTGCTTTCCCATGTTGTCTTCAGCAGTCAACTCAGATCTTCCTCGTGGGGATTACGGGATGTCGTCGGAGTGATGACGGCCGGTCGCCCGCCTCGCGTTGCTATAGCAACAGGAAACTCCTCCTCGCTGCTTTTCTGATTCCTAATCCGGCTCAAATCTGCGTTCGTCTCATTCAGGGATATTTGGCACACATGTTTCCTCTTATTAAGCACAATACGAGCGCTTGGCGGAAACAAGAGCCTCAAATCCAATTTGGCAGTGGCCTCGGGTTTCCATTAATGCGGAAGTTTGATGGCCAGCTCTAATTGGGGTTCCCCATCATGTTGCGCCTTCAGGCCCGCTGGCATTCTGTTGATTTGTATCCCAGGCATAATTAATACCCATTTAAAAATAATTGGTTTCTATTGAAGCCTATGGTAAGTCTGAACCGTATCCACCAACTGGAGGCCCGAACACAAGTGATTTTTAACTGGATCCTTTTTGTCTCATTTAGAGGGGAAGGCCTTCTGTTTTTCGTACATATTTTCTGTATTTCATACTTTGTTTATCCTGTGTCATTTGATTTTCACTTGCAGGGCTGAAGTATGTGTGTGCCGTGTGTGTGTGTACGGGTGTGCGTGTTTGCAGCTGCAGGCAAGTGCCCAAAGACTAATCACGACCAGTTGCACACCAGTAGGCATCAGTGTATTTGGTATACGTGCACACTCTCACAGCTTGCAGTGTTTGTGTGTTTATAAACAGGCCTGTCTTCCTGTATCTCAGTGCTGAATGGTTGTGACGGGCCCCCTGATGGTTTGTTTTAAGTTGGATCCTGATGCTGAGCATTGAGTGTGTGTTTTTTTGTGTGTTTGAGGGTTTTTCTGCATGGGCTGCTTGAGCGAATGCCCGTTCACTGCCAAACGTCAAACTTCCACCTCCCCTCTGCTGTGACATTGGTGGAGTGTTTGAATGTTGAACGCTGTAAATGCTTACTGTATTGCAGCACTAATGAGATGTGAATTCTCTGCACTGGAAGCGAGCGAAGGCCCACCTGGAATAAACACATTCCCTGCTGCGACAGTGATGTGCTAAACGTTTCCAACGCTGGTTTTTATACATTCAAACTTTCAAACAGTGAGGATTGGAAGAAGTTTGACCTGTCTGCTGATATCTGCACTCCATCGTTTGAGGACGGATGGAATAGATGCAAGAGAGCGGGAAGAGAGCAAAAGCAACTACTCAGAGCATTTTCCAACATGACTGATTACAGAGTGACAAATTCCTTTGACCCTGAGATGTCATCAGCTCCATGATGCATGCGTGTGTGTTATGTGTCTCTCTGAGTGTGAAACATCACATCTGCAACTCATAACCTCTATTTTGTCCGTCTTTGAGCCAGTTTACTGCAGTCTGAAGTCCACTTCATCCCTCTGACTGCCTGCAGCAATCTCACTGTGTGAGAATAAAGTCTAATTTTCCTCTGCTGCTTTTGAACCCCTAATGGGAGACTGAGTGAGAAGCTAATCACACCCTTCTCCACCTATAGGAGTTAATTGACTGTGTCTGCCAACACTGTTGCATCTCACCCTCTGATTTGCTGTTGAAAGTTGTCCAAATGTGCTTCTCCCATCAGTTGTCAGCGAGGGAAATTTGAGTTTAATCTCATTTGGCTGCTTCCTTGATGTGTGTTGAAAGGAAGGGAACTCCCACTGTTAGATACTCACGCACTCGGATTATCCTCAAATAACCAAAGTATATCTTTGTAATTCTATGACCATTTCCCCTTATAATATCATCATGACAGCTTAATCATGCAAGTGGAGCGGAGGACTACTCTTTAAATTGTTAAGAAAATTGAGAAATTGAAATCATGATGGGAGAAAAATGTCAAACCAGCCTCAAGAAATTGTTGCTGCTGCACTTTTTATTTAATATTTTTATTTATAACACTTTTTTCCTCACAATCAGGGAATATTTCCTCCCGATCCGCTTGCTAAAAAAAAAGGCTCTTCCTACTCAAGCCTGACTCTGTAAACCTGAAACAGAGCACGTGCAGCCTGGCCCCGGACCAGAGTAAGCATTGCTCCAGGCAGCCGCAGGCGGGAGGAGGGTTTGTGCTTGTGCGGTTGCTTTTGCTTTGGAAATGCACATTCATGATGGGGCATTTCTTACCTCGGGCACTGTACGGACGGGCAGGGAGAGTTAGCGTCCCTTGTTGTGTTGATGTTATATTTCAATTATCAGCCAGATCACCCAGCGATGACTTATCCTACCTTTAGGGCAAAGCCCGAATACAAGGACTGTTAGATGTCAACTAGGCCCCGTAATCTTGAATTTTATGGTGCAGTTTGTGTTGCTATGGTAACAAACTAAACTGCAGAGCTACTAGAATGAGAAAAATTACACACGTGTGACCCCTCTGAAAGGTTTAATTCACTCACAAGTGATGGGGTGTGTTGACAATATTAGAATATTGACAGCCTTGGCTTTTCCATATCTTTAACGTTCAGCTGCGTTCAGACGCTGTGGCCGTCGGTTTGAATGACTTATAGCCTGAAAGCTGCCTCACCAAATGTTTGTGGTAATGCTAGAGAAACTAAAGGTTTGATGGATGAAAGGTTTTCCTGGTTCATTTTCAAGCATTTCAAAAGCACTTAGGCCATTAATCTGTCAGGAATATTAAGTACCATAAAAACTATATAAAATGGGAGAAATGGCTGGCAACCAGTGTAATAGCCTATGGTTTTGACTTCTACACAGATTATGGACCTAGAACCCAAATTTAAAAACGACACTGCACTTCACACATATGTTTTGGCATTTATTTCTCTGCAGACAGTATGAATCCAAGATATTTTGTGTGTTTTTGCCATCAACCTAATTTCATTCATTAATATACATCCTTCATACTCTGATGTTCCTCCAACTCATCAAGTTCAGTGCATTGAGGGGGAAGCGTCCAGACCTGAGCGGTGCGCCCTGATTTTTGATCGCTCAGAAGGCACCGCACCAGGCACCATCATTTATCAATAGCTATAACCACAAGAGAATGGATCATATTGTATTTTATCGTATAGGAAATCAGTTTTCCAGATCTCTGTTGGAAGAAATGGAGGTTGTGATCTCCAAGCCAAAGACACAAAGCAACATCCGGACTTTTATAAGCAAAATGTCAAGCTTATGTGAGCGGATGTTGGGTTTATTCAGTGGCCTGAGGCCTCTGTGATGGCGGCATTAGTGCACAAAACTAGACTGAGATTTTAGAGCAACGTATGCTGCTTTCAAGGCAACATCTGTCAGGGATGTTCACACATGTTTTTACAATGACAAGCTGGCAGCATGGCTGTGTGAGAAGAGGGTACAGGTATATGAAAATCTCATCCAGTCTTGACTTATAATGGGATCAAATAACTACTCAAATGTCTCCTTGCTTGGCAACGTCAAAAAGTTGTATAAGTGTTCATTTTTCTTTTTCTTTTCTTCATGGTTGGTAGTCCTGTAATGCAAAAGGTGAGATGGATTAAAAACATTAAGTTAAAGTGACATGAAAAAAACCATAAAGTTTCATACAGGTTCATAAAACTTTATGCAAGAGAAGTAAAAGTAGCAGTAAAATGTGCTGTGCCTCATTTTCCTTATTATTTACATTTTCCATATCTAGCAGCGTTTTGTGATGGGGGTAGCACCATCTCTTTCAGTTTTCCAGCAGCCTGAGCAGGAGAGCATTGCAGAGGTCATCGCAGAGCTAAAAGTGGGCCAGAGCTTCTTTGCTTTTCTCCTCTGCGGCTCTTCTGGACTCCGTGCTGGCAGCGTTTGGGGATCCTGGGCACGAGGCCTGGTACTACCGCCCTCCCGCTGCCCACAGTGTAGGAAGATTTAATGGCTCATGTGCCACGGCATCCAGGCTTCACTGGCTCCTCCTGCCTCAGCCTGATCTGCAGGGTAGCAGGGATTGAGGGTGAAAAGAAAACAGGAGATGAAACCCTCTCTGCCAAGATGCTGCCTCCTCCTTTCACCACAAGTGTTGTGAATTATCTTCTCCCTCCCTCTCCCTCGTTTCCCTCCTTTCGCCCCCTAAGCCTTCAGTTATCCTGCACTACTCACCATCGTCCCATTAAACACATATAGATCTTCATCTGTCCACAATGCTTCACATTTCCAACTCTGTGGCACATCCATCTCGCTTGTTTAGATAGCTAATTCTTTTTGATGAAAATTCCCTTTTCTCTCCTTCTGTGTCTCTGACTTCCAGTAACTGTGTGGTTAATGGCTGCGGTGAAAAGAAACAAAAACAGCCTAATTGATAATGAGAGTCAGACTCTGCATGTGGGGAGCTCAGCTGAGCGTCTTTCCTCCGTCTCCGTTGCCACAGACGAGCGGCCCTGCCAAGCAGACGGAGCAGGGCACACAGATCCACACAGCGTCAGGGAGTTGGGATTTGGGAATGGCAATTGTTTAACCCAGAAGGATGTCAAGGTTTGGAAAACTAATCTGCCGGGTATTACTGTAATTTCCTAATACCATAATATATAACTACCACATGATGTTGGACTATTTGGATAAAATAATGTATAAAAGAGAGCAGGGGCTCTTTGACTGGTGCAGAAGTTTGAAATGTGCTGAGTGCTTGTTTTAGTGTTGTTAACATGCACGGTAAGAGGAAGTAGTAATTATTCAGGGGAAATCCATAGCGTTGCATGCATGCGGTGGAAGGTTGTTGAGGAAGCCCTCAGTCACACATGTCTCTATCTGTTTTTGTCCCACAGAGCACAATCACTCCGAGCAGCACCACATTATTTTTAGATTCCCCTGATAAATGAGGGGTTTCATATATCTGGATGTGGTTTCGGGGGAAGAAGAATGAAAACTTAAGAGAAAGAGTTGCAAGAGGAATCTGGCAGAGCCTCAAAAGCTTTAAAAACAAGTGAAAAATCAGCAGTTCTTCAACAGTTAGCTTGTCATTTTTATTTGCCTCTTCAGATGGTGGCAGCCGTTGTCTTTCAGGCCGTGCCAGCTGGGATTGGCGGCTGGCTGGAAGGCGCAGGCCTGGACCCAGTTAGCACTCTTATTATCATCACCACACACTGCAATTCACATGCCAATCACAGCCCGGCGCAGCGCTGGGATGAGGGGAGAGGGGTTCGCTTAGAAGGGGCCACGGAGCGGGATGATGGGATGGGTGGGGTGAGGACTGTATCCTGAATACTTCCAGCAGACCCCAATGAGACCTTTCATTCCCACATGTCGGCAGAAGGAGCCCGGACGGGGATGTGATTGGGCTGCAGCGGGAGGTTGTGCTGGACCCGCAGCTGTGGGAGCAGAGCGACCTCTGATGAGGGTGAAACCGTCAGAGTTTTGGTTGGGCTGGCCCGGCTCAAGCTGGCCGGAGCAGACAGGACAAACTGAGGGAAGAATGAGCGGAGAGGAAGTACTCTTCATCTACCAAGAATTTGATGTTTTTAAGCCAAATGTCACAAAGATTAGAAGGTATCCCCAAAGAACAACACCGTGCATGAATGGTTCAAGTGATGTGTGCTTTTATTTTCTTTTTTTTAATTTCTGCAGGAAAATATTGTTCTTTGTCTGGAGACACTTAAATTTAGATGAAAGTGTTTGTGCCACCTCTCCTTAAATTCAAAATCATGCCACACACTGCATAATGATAGTTTCAGTACCGATAAAAAAAAAACTCCGACCTCATTAAAATAGTTTAAGCCACAACAGAATAAAGTTTTTATTGTGCACATTTTTTTGCTAAAAAAAAAAACCTTTAAGCGAGCAGCAGTTCACAAATCAATGGAGCTCACAGAAGCAACGCCCATCTCTTATGCAAGGCCCACTGTCCACACAGCATTGTCTAAAAAATAGATACAAAAAATCTGCATCTTATTTGAGACACTTTCATGCTAAAATATCAGTCAGTTTCTTGATGTTTTCTCGGTGTGCTGCGGTGAATTGCACTGCAATCTACAGTACAGCCTGTGCAGCCTCATGTAAACAGAGAAGATGATCGCACAGACACACACGAACATCCCGAGCCCGAAGGCCCTGCATTGTCTACACGTGTGCACCCAAGCTGCTCCTCTGATTATCTTCCCCCTGAGAGGAATTTTCCACAAGGTTTGGTTTCAGTGATGGATGACTCATGTAAAAAAACTACGCTTACGTGTTGAAAACAGGGCTGCTGTGGATGACTTAGTCACATGGCAGAACCATCTACAGCTCTGTCTGACAAAGACCAATGAATCGGTTGTGAACCCGGAGAGGAGGTCGGTGATTCCATCAATTGAGGTTAGTGTGGACATCGGAGATGATTATGAGATCTGGAAGTCCATACTTCTCACAAACTGGACACAGAACAGCGATGCCCTCTACAGGAAGAACCAGAGCTGTCTCTGTTCGTGGAGGTGGATGAGGTCCTTTTATCTCTGCCAGATAACGCTCAGGATGTTTTACGAGTGTATGCTGTTGTGTGTTGTGGCAGCAGACTGACGGGTTGCAGATGCCAAAAGACTGGGAAGACTCATCCCCAAGGCCACGGCTATTGTGGAGACGGAGATGAACACTGATGGGGGTTTCAGAGAGTACGATGATGTCCAGGCTGCATGAAATCTTGGACAATGTCTCCAACCGTCTTCATGAAGTGCTGGCCAGCCACAATGAGCAGCTCCAGCGCGGAGCGCCACAGGAAACGGAGCCTTCCTGCGGTCATATAACTGTACATCTCACTCCCTGCAACAGACTCCCTTTGTGTTCAGCAATCATAACTTATATCTATATTTAATTCTTAAGCCACATTGTGAAATAAAACCGTATTGTTTAAGACTTGTATGAGTTAGAAAATTATCCCCCGGGGATCAATAAAGTATTTCTGATTCTGATTGGTTGGAAAATATCAGTCAATGTGTGGATGAAGCGTGGCCTTGTTCATGTCTCTGGGCCTCGGGTAGACGCCAGGAATTCCTGCTCCGTGCACGGGCGACAGTTCAACAGCAGAGGAAAACAAGAAAACAAAACGTCCCAGACACTAACTCGCCGTCTTTTTTTTTTTTTTTTACCTTGTCTGCACACATATTAATGATTGATACCATGACGGTAGAAACCAAAGGTATATATATGTGCATTATTACTATATTTAATATATATACATATATATATGCATACATATGCGTACACATACATAAATATACACATACAGACCCAGTGATTTTTTTTTGGGGGGGGGGGGGGGGGGGGGTCACGACATCCACTGCCAATCCAGGAAGCAGGAACACACGGAAACACACGTCAAGCACTGGAAATCTGCAACAAAAAACCACAAACAGAACACGAACTCGCCGTCTTAAAGCCGTATTTTATGTTTACGCACATGAGGCCAAAAGCTCTTCACATGTGATGTGATCAATACTCAAAACAATAATGGAAACTGGAAAAATAAAAAGGCCCAAACCTTTTTTTCTTTTTCCTGCAGAGTTTGCAGAAATCAAGAGCAGCTATTTTTTAGATTTGAGTAATATGCTATGTATGTATTTATGCCTCTATGGTAAGTGTTAATACTTAATTCTGAGCTTTACTTATGATGTGTCAAGGATAACTTTATTACTCACGATGCAAGTAGGCTATTCATGTGTACTATGAATAGCTGCTGGAATCTCATCTGTCCTCATTTCTACTCTCCTACACAATACCTGCACCCATACAAATCCATACACAAGGATTTTGGCACTGATTTGGAAGCTGGAGGAATTATTTAATCCTGAAACTGCCCAAGAAAAGCCATAATTCACTAGAGCGTTGTTCAGCGTCCACAAGGCAGAATGCCCTCTGACATGTGGAACCGAGTTCCCCCCTACTGATTTCATTCCCATCCCAGGAGACTTTCGGCAGCCCTGTGGAGACTCTATAATTTAAATACTGCCATAATGGGAGCTCACAAGACAGCATGCTATTTCAATCAAAAGTCCGGCTCTCGCCCCGTCATCCATGCCTGCCAAGGCGTAGTGTGACACACACACATGCGGAGCAGGCCTGCCAGCGTGCGGCTTACTTTCACGACGCTTTAATGCCTTGCGGTTACCACTCTATCAAGGCCACGAGAAATGATTTATTAGTGGCTCCCGCCTGTATTTACAGATAATGATCGCCCGTCAGCGCTAATAAAGTGATCCATTCTCAGCCCCGGAAACGCGGCACATCTTTAGGGGATTACTGTCAGGGCTGCACAACAGCTCGTCCTCCAACCAGAGCCGGGTATAGCGTGCATGTTTAACTCAGTGTTAAAATTGTACAAATGATGTAGGCAGGTTGATCTGAACACATCTTCATTCATTACGATACATTCACCGCTACGAACAGTTGCTTTGACATCATAGTCACACTGAGAGCTTCTGCAGTCTTCAGGAAAAATTGTTTTTACGGAAGCAAGAAGAAGAAAGGAGAGTTTCTTTTTCATGCCAACTTCTGGACTTTTATCTGTCCGTCTGTCAGTCACATGGACGAGTCTGAGTGTATGTGGTGATGACGAGGATGAAAGGGAGATGTGGAGACACACGAGAGCTCTGGCAGTGAAGTGTGTTTGCCTGACATCATCCCGTCTCCCTCTGGTTCCAATCAGCCTATCCTCCACCATTAATGACAGCTGACAGATTAATGACTGATAAAATGTGTGTGTGTGTAGCTGTGATCGTATGATGGGCAGTACTCTGTGTTGTGTGTGTGTGTGTGTGTGTGTGTGTGTGTGTGTGTGTGTGTGTGGGTGTGGGGTGTGTGAAGATGTGTGTTTGGTAGGGGCCCACAGAAACCCCGCAATCAGACAGCTCTCAAATTAGCGCTCCATAACTACATCCTGACCAGGGCTTAAACTTCTGAAATGCTGGAAAGTCCTTCCAGACAATCAGGCACACACACACACACACACACACACACACACACACACACACACACACACACACACACACACACACACACACACACACACACACACACACACACACACACACACACACACACTACTTCCATCCACGGTGTCTCACTTCACGTTTGTCTCCCTTGCAGCACGGTGAACTTTGACACAGCAGGGAGCAGGGGTGGAGCAGGGGAGGTCATCAGTTGTGGAAGCTTATCCTCACATCCTCTGAGCATCCTTTTCTATCAAACACTTCCACGTGTCCCACACAGAATCATGTGTTTTGCATAACCAGCCAAATCTGCAAAAATAATACATTAATTCTGGTGACATGCGCCCTTGAGGTGTTTGGCTTGTAACAAATGACTTTTTAAGTGGTGTTAAGGCTTTATACTGTATTTACATGTAAGTGACGATTAACAGAAGGGAAGGGCTGATCTATGAGCATATGGTCATCATTAACTAACTGGATATTTTCAGCTGATCTCACACCTCTGAGCTGCACAAAACAGCAAGCGCAGTTTGCTTTCAGGCACAAAGACATGTTGCAGCGTTAGGTGATCGTTGGAGCAACAACAGAAGATGCAAAGGTCTGTATCGGTCCAACTCTCACATTCTCCATGTAATCCTAATTTATAAACCAATGTCCTTCCAACGACCTCATCCCTAAACCTTTGCAGGCTAATAAAACCTTATTAGGGTGGTTTCAGAGTCCACGGGGGAGTGTAAGTCTGTCAGGTCTGTTCTGTACCCACAGTATGATCTGTGGATAGTTTATTTCTGAGTTCACTAAAGGAGATGGAATAAAAAGCCTTGATGCAGTCTCTGTGCCATAATTGAAGAAAAAAAAATACAAAACGGTGTGTTGCCCTCCGGGGGAAAGGTCCTCTTTGTGTGTGCGCTTCATGCTCCTCCTGTGAACCTGGCAGAGGTGATGTCACTGAATCTGGAAGTGATTCGCCCAGGCCATGATGCCATTGGCCACAATTCAACACAGGGTGAGTGTGTGTGTGTGTGTGTGTGTGTGTGTGCGTGTGTGTGTGTGTGTGTGTGTGTGTGTGTGTGTGTGTGTGTGTGTGTGTGTGCGTGTGTGTGTGTGTGTGTGTGTGTGTGTGTGTGTGTGTGTGTGTGAGTGTGTGTGTGTGTGTGTTGCATCGATGCAAAGTCAACAGGGCTGCAGCGCTCTGGAGCAGTATCATGATGAGGTCATTTCCCAAGAGTTTAACCCTCAAAAACACAACAGACAGTCGCCCATTTCCACACCTTTGCTCTTCTCTGGCCTTTTTTCTCCTTTTTGAATCATCTGTCTTTCTTTTTCTGTCCTGTCTTTGACTCCTGAACGTTCATCCCATCATCCTCTGGATGTTTTTCTGTCTTTACAACCTTCTTCCTACTTCAAGTTGTCAAGGCTGACAGTCAGGCAGCAGCAATGGATTAGTTCTGACCTATCTACAGTACAACAAAGAGTTCATTAAAGGCGACACGCTAAGAAAAACAGGCTTTCATAAATATATTTATACATCTGAAGACAAAAATAACTCAACAATATCAACATTACACAAAACTTGCGTGTACACAACTCCCAGATCAGAGTAAAAAGTCTGCTCATGTTTATGGTCGCCTGAGTTTACATTATGTTGCATTTGTTGTCCCTCAAAAGTCAGCAATTTCCAAAAAGATGCATACCCCACAAAGAAGAGGAGTCATTTTCCCCCTAAAATCTGGCTGCAATGAACAAAACTGTAATGACACAAATGAGAAGAGTCCTTTCGAGCTTTATCCCTTTGAATTTTTCAATGTATCAAACATTTTATCAAGACTTCAGGAATAACAACTAATAAAAATGTCTACGGCTTCTTCCAGTGGAGATTTATTAACTGCTAAGTTAAGGTCACAATAATAAGATGATATTAACATGTACAGGTATGGCAGGTGACACCAGCAGCTTTAGTAAACATTTTATATTATTGCATGAGAACTTTGCTTTGTTTCTCATAAATGCACACATAATCAAATCTAAATCATATTTACAAGTCACAGATGGACTTTTCAAATGATTATGCTGCTTTAGAGTGACTTGATTTGAAAAGTGATTGTTGTTTCCAGATATAACATTAACCAATAAGGAAATAAAAGCTCTGGCAGGAAACTTCTTGGGTAAAAATTGTAAAATATTCAAAACTTACTCAGCTTATTAACACAGACAGTTAAGTTCACACAGCAAGGTTCCATTAATGTAGTTTACATTTGAAAAGAAACTGCTGTCTATCTAAATATGTGTGAAGTTTCATTCAGACGTTGCGTCAAACCTCCCCCTGACCTTTCATTTTTCTTATTTAAAATAAATACAAAATGACTGAAAATGGTGCAGATGACATTTATAATGTGCCTGAAGGAAATGTCATTATGTCATCATGTGTCAGAGGGCATCTTACGTATCTATTTTATGACTCCATACTATCATGCAGAGAAAATGCAGTTAAAATAAATCAGTTTGTTTTATGAATTTTCCGTATAACTACTTCAAAATCTCAAAATTGCACGTCCATCAAAAAACTGGCTGGTGCACCTTATATCATCACTGCTTTGACCAAAGTCTGGGCTTTAATCCCCCTGAGCAGCTCTTCATACCACCAGCAATGGGAAATAATCACATTTTTTAAAGATGACCGAGCTGAAAGGATGAAGGGCGTCAGACAGGCAGTGGTGCAAGAGAGCAAAGGTAGCTGTGGAAGCTGATACTCGCAGAGAAAAACTCATTTGTCAACGTTGTCTCAAAGCCATATGTGCCTTGCTAAAAGATGGCGTGCGGTGGGGCAAGGATCATAAGTGTGTGATGAACGCTGATTTAGGGGGTTGCAGAAATGTGAAGGGCACTTTGAAGCAGCATCGCTGCTCTCTTGAGCAGGTCTGCCCAACAGATCTGCTCTTCTGTTTCTCAAATCTTTGACCACTAAACGTTCTCTCTCGACGCACACGGTGATTATGGCGGATCCACATGAAGACATGTCATGACGTTATGAAGCACCGTCCATGGTCTAACTTTTTGGTTCAATACAGCCCTGTGGCCAGCTGTTGCCATAGCAGTGTGTGTGTGTGTGTGCGTGTGTGTGTGTGTGTGTGTGTGTGTGTGTGTGTGTGTGTGTGTGTGTGTGTGTGTGTGTGTGTGTGTGTGTGTGTGTGTGTGTGTGTGTGTGTGTGTGTGCAGTGCATGTAAGGTTTGGGAACAGTGAAAAGAGACGAAGCCATTTGTCACTTGCGGGTTCACATGTCTGCTAGTGAAACTGATGACAAATCTGTGAGGTGTATTTCTGTGCATGTGATGATATTTGTTGGCCGGTGAGTGAATGATGTCATCCACGGGTTTCTTTTTTGTCACTTTATATGAGGTTTGCTCTTTGCCTCCGCAGACTTTCACAGTTTGCTGACATTGCAGGCAGAGAGCAGTTGTGCAGTTGTGAAGGAGTGTGCTGGCCTGGGTGTTTTTATTGGGTTTATTGGACGTTTGCTGCAGACCACAGGGAAACATTGGTATTCAAACTCCGTCATACACGCCTGCCATCCACCAATATGAGGCCTGCTGCCCCTGTAGGCCTTTCCACAAAAACACTGTCTTCACTTATATATGTTTTTGCTTATTAAAGTTTGAAGAGCACAGAAATTCTACCTCGCAGGCCATTAATCAGCTCTCTGGAAAACCCACTCAAGCATCAGATGCACTTCCCTCCGTGTTTTTTCCCCCTAGTTATCACTTCACTCTCTCTCCCTCTCTCTCTCTCTTTAAATCACCTCCCCACCACCACCTGCTTCCATGCCTTTCCCCCAGTCTTTCGTTGTTTCCCTCTGTAACGAGAGAGAAGTCGGCCCTCTAGCTCTCTCCTCATCTTCATCTCTCGTCTGCGATGCTGAGAAGCCCCCAGGATTAAACCTAAGTCTTTTGTTTAACATCTCGACTATTACAGCTAATGCTGGTTCCCCTTCTCTCTTGCACAGTGTGTGTGCTCGTCCACGCATGCATGTGTGGGCAAGCCTTCAGATCAAACACAGCGTAAGACGAGCTCATAAACAAGCCTTCAGGACCACTTAGGATTTTCAGGCAGAGTCAGTGTTGAGGGGCACACAGAGGGGGAGTTAGGTACAGAAATCAGCTGCTCTGTTTATGTACCTTTCAGTGGTGATTACCGGTCCAATCTGTCTGTTTAACAGAGGAAATATCGTAGCCTCGCAAAGTGAGTGTGTGTGTGTGTACTTATGCATGTGTTTGTGAGACCGGGAGATGCATATGGTACACTTGCAAGAGCAGAGGGTTGGAGAGATGCCACTGGGTTGTGTGTAATTAGAGAACTGGTGCAGCAGTTAAATGTTTATTTACTCATATGTACAACCCTAACTGAGCAGAGTGAAAGCAGAGGAAGCAGAGGACCACCAGAGGCCAGAGACAGAGAGAGGACTGAGGATATGTGTCAGACTGTATAACCTTGGCACTGGTCTGTGTTTCCACACAGTGCAGTGAAGGCTGTGTACTGTGTGTGTCAGTGCGAGTGGGCAGGCGTGCTGGCAGCCTGACACAGCATGCAGGAGGGAATGTATTTACAGAGTTCACAGAGTGGAATATTTACAGAAATAAATATGAAATATTATACATGCAAAAGATTATCTTCACTACATCACCAATGGAAGACTGTCTGATGTCAAGTGCGCCATACTGCACACCATGCAGGGAATGTGGTTTAAAACAAACAAGTAAATATATTGTTTTTCTTGTTTTCAGTTTTCCTTTCAGATGTCACCACAGCAGATCATCTGTTTCCATCTAATCCTGTCTTCTCTATGATGTCTGGAGACTCTGGGAAATGCACTGTTCGGATCCTGTTGGATCTTTCCTCGGCATTTGACACTGTCAATCATGAATTCTTTCTAACAAGACTGCGGGATTTGGTTGGAATGTCTGGACCTGTTCTATTGTGGTTCATTTCCTATTTGTCAGGTAGGAGCTTTAGTGTTTCAGCAAACCAGTTCTTGTCTGACTCTGCTGATTTGCTGTGCGGAGTACCTCAGGGTTCTGTTTTGGGTCCGCTTTTGTCTTGATAAAACAACGGCTCGGAGCAAATTCTCTGCAGTTGAACTCTGATAAAACTTAGGTGCAGGTGATTGGCCCTGATGATGTCATTCCAGCTATCAACCAGTTTTTAGGTGAATTGAGTGTCTCATCTAAGTCAAGCCTAAGAAATCTTGGTGTTGTCTTTGACAAAGAAATGTCAGTAGATCACCACTCCAGCTGACGAGGAACTGTTTTGACCAGTTGACGAATATTTCAAAACTAAGAACAGTTGTTTCCAAAAATGATCTGGAGTTAATTATTCATGCTTTGTGTCATCTCATTTGGACTACTGCAATAGTTTGTTTTCTTGCCTAAAGAAAGAACTGTTGCGTCTTCAGCAAGTCCAAAATTCTGCAACAAGGCTGCTGACTTGCTCTGATAGAAGGGCTCACATCCCCCCAATTTTAAAAACTCTTCACTAGTTCCCCGTCCCTTTTCATTTCTTGGTGCTGACATTGGGAGCTCTGCATGGTCAGGCCCCTCCTACATCCAGGACCTACTGTGCCCCTACACTCCATCTCGGAGGCTGAGATCATGTGACCAGAGCCTTCTCATGGTCCCTCGTACCTGCTTTAAGACGCGAGAAGATTGCTCCTTCCAGGCCGACGCACCGAGGCTCTGGAACGATCTCCCGCTGTCTCTACGTTTGCTGGACTCCATCGATGCTTTTAAGAGCAAACATAAAACCCACCTGTTTCTCAAAGGTTTTAAACATTAGTACTGAGAGGTTTGTTTTATGACCATCATATTGATTTTATGTACTATTATTCCAGGAGCTTTTCATCTGTATCGTCTTGTTTTTATTGTATTTTTACTTTTATTGTATTGTTTTATTCTTTGTGAAGCACCTTGCGCGTTCCCTTGTCTATGAAAGGTGCTATATAAATAAACTTAACTTAGATACTCACTTCTCCATCTTATTCTGCCACACCAACCAACTGCATCTGCTTTCACCACATCATATCGTTGCTCTTCACCGTTTCTCCTGCCTGGCAGCTCCATCTCCAACTCCCCTCTACCGTCTATTCACTTCCTTTCCTCTTTATATATGCATCTCAAACTCAAACTTTTCTTACTTTATCACCAAGATGTCTCACCTGGGCCCTGTTTCTCTCTTTTTCGTTTTGTTAAATCTACCCATCCTCATCACTCCCAACAAAATTCTTAACACTGGCTCTGCTTCCTGTCTCCTGGTCATGCGTATGACCTCCAAGCCTGATACAAATATTGTGCTTGATCTACTTAAAAAAAATAAGTCAACTTTTTGCAAGAGATTATTATGTAGATCAGTGGTCTTCATTCCAGGTCCTCGAGAGCCGCTGTGCTCCATATCTTATGCTGCATATCTTATGCTATCATATGCTCCAGTAAACCCTCATACAGATGACTGTGCCAACAGAACTGCAGACCTGGAGGAAACATTGGTGATGACCACTAATTAGAATCAGGTGTGTTGATGCAGGGAAACATCAAAAACATGCAGTACAGCGGCTCTCGAGGACCCGGAGTGAGGACCACTGATGTAGATCAAGAAAGACTAGTCCTTGTATAAACTACTTAATTTTATGTATGTGAATAATACATTTTGCAAGTACAGTCAATTTAATTGTGTTAAGTCTACTTTATTTATCAAAATTAAGTTGACTTTAAAAAGAAAAGAAAAGAAAAAAAGAAGAAAAAAAGAGAAAAAAGGGAAAAAAATAAAAATAAAAAAGGAAAAAATAAAAAAAAATAAAAAAGGAAAAAATAAATAAAAAATTAAAAATGAAGTTGACTTTACTTGCAAAAGTTAAGTTGACTTTACTTGCAAAGGAATTTTGTACATGCTAAAAATTGAGTAGTTTATACAAACTTCATTTTTAATTGTTAATATCACAGATTTAAATACGTTATTTACATGCGCTTAGATGTATTTTTTTCAGTGTAGAGGAGGTCTGGCTTCTTGTAAACCTTTCCCTTTATGTTTCCCCCTGATGGCCAGTAGATGGGAGCAAAGCTACTAAATGACGACGAGAGGAAGCAACCGGAGGAGGCAGTAAATGCTCTTATTGTGTCTTTGTTAAAGCATTACTACCAAGCCACTGTATTGCAGTGCCACATATTCAAAGGTGGATTCGAGTGTAGAGTAGATTTCTTTGGGCAGCGCGTTTTTGGTACAGAAACTGATCTTAATCCCAGCACCGGAAGCGCAACATAAAGCCGAGGTTTGCAAAGTGCGTCACTGGGCTGATTACGCACAGCCTGCGGTCCAGCGCCGACCAGTCGCCTCTTCTGTCTGCCTTCTGCAAAAGCCGACCTGCTTTTCTCTCCGCCAGCATGGTGAAGATCGCATTTAACTCCGCTCTGGCGCAGAAGGCGCTGGGGAAAGAGGTGCCAGCCGCGGTGAAGGTGAGTCTCCCCCGCCTGGTCGCGGGCCTGCAGATCCCATGTGCAGATCCCGACAGGATCCCCACATAACCGTCCCTGTAGCAGGGCTGATTTATTGTGGAGTTGTAGGATTTGTATATGTCTCGGATGCATTCGCGTTGCACCTGATGCAGGACGCGGCGGGACCGCCCATCTCCTGCACAGCTGTTCTGCAGAGGACGACGACTGTCTGGGATTATGTGGCTGCTGTGCTAAATAAAGCCTGGATATGCTTTTTGCATTGCACCGATGATCATGATCCTGGTTGTAGAGGTTCCCATGTCTCCAGATTATGTCTCTGTGTGTGTTTGTGTGCACGTTTAGGACCCTGAAGTGGGCTCAGCTCCGTCGGTGACCGAGGGCTCCACAGGTCGCTGTCTGCTCACCCTGCTCGGCATCGCCTTCATCCTGAGCGGGCTCATCGTGGGGGGAGCGTGTCTGTACCGCTACTTCACCCCAAAGGTCCGTGTGTAGGCACAATCACGCACTAGGGCTGTTCGATTAATCGATTTTAAATCGTAATCGCGATTATGTAATTAGAACGATGTTAAAACATGAAAATCTTAAAATCGATTTTTCACTTTTTTTTTTTTTACATTGTCTGCACAGATATTAATGATTGATACCATATTAATGATTGATGGAAATACCTCTCAATTGCCCCATTACACACCTCTACCTCCTTCATGGGTTGCATTATTATTTAGCATGCAAAGACCCAGTTTAGTTTAATTAGAAAATGTCTTGTTTTATTTAATTGGAAATATAACTTACTGTATGTTTGCAAGTGCTGATTTGCTGATTTTTTTTTTTCAGAGATAAAACTTTATATTTTATTATATTTTTTAAAACTTTTTTTCAACTTATTTTACAGAGTTTTGCACTTTATTCATTCATTTTTGGTTTAATAAGAGCAAAGTTTGCACTTAAAGCCCAATGGGGCAAATGTTCAATAAAAAAACAGCATATTTGAAATAATTTCTTTGCCTTTTGTCAATTCACAAAATAATTGTAATCGAAAATCGGATTTTGAGAGAAAAAAATCGAGATTTTATTTTTGGGCTAAATCGAACAGCCCTACCACGCACTACTGTATAAATCCGCTAGAATAAATGTATTAGACTGGTTGTTTTTCGGTCTACATTTTAGTCTGCATCGACTTTACACAGTGTTGGGGTAGTTACTCAAAAAAAGCAATCCATTACATATTTCTAGTTACTTTAAAAAAAGTAATCCCTTACACTACTTAGTTACTGGTTGCTGAAAGTAACTAGTTACATTACTAGTTACATTACTTTTGGATTACTCCTCAATATCACCTGAGCTGCACCATAACTCGATTGCCAATGAACAACATGTACAGGACTGTCTCAGAAAATTAGAATATTGTGATTTTCTGTAATGCAATTACAAAAACAAAAATGTCATACATTCTGGATTCATTACAAATCAACTGAAATATTGCAAGCCTTTTATTATTTTAATATTGCTGCTCATGGTTTACAGCTTAAGAAAACTCAAATATCCTATCTCAAAAAATTAGAATATTCTGGGAATCTTAATATTAAAATGTAAGTCATAATCAGCTATATTAAAATAATAAAAGGCTTGCAATATTTCAGTTGATTTGTAATGAATCCAGAATGTATGACATTTTTGTTTCTTTTAATTGCATAACAGAAAATAAAGAACTTTATCACAATATTCTAATTTTCTGAGAAAGTCCTGTAGTTGGAACCTTATTACTGCAGTGCCCAGATCAGCACCAGAAGTCCCGTAAAATCCCGCAAAATCCCGTAAGATCACGTTAAAGGCTGATTTATGGTTCTGCGTTACACCAACGCAGAACTTACGGCATAGGGCACGCGGCGACGTGCACCGTACGGTGCCGTACCCTATGCCGTAGGCTCTGCGTCGATTTAACGTGGAACCATAAATCAGCCTTAAGTCAGACAAGTGTTTTGCGCAACACGTGAAGACGCATGAAAGGCAAGTTTGATTTTCTTTTCTGTTCTCCCGTTCTACATGTAGCTGAAAAGCTTAAAGTAACTAAAGTAACGTATTTTTTTTGTCTTAGAGTAACTATAACGGGATTACCCAAATTACAACTGTAACGCGTTACATTACTGCGTTACTGGCGAATGTAATCTCGTTACAGTGTTGGGTGTAACGCGTTACAAAGTAACGCGTTACACCCAACACTACTGATGAGGCAGAGGTGCTGACTTTTCCTTTTTTATTTTTTTTAAAGGGGACCTATTATGGCATCTAATACCTATTTTAAACAGGCCTTGACAGGTCTTAAAAACAAGCTTTTGATTGTTTTTGCTAAATAAATTAGAAATTCAGCCTCTGAGCCATGTCTTTATCTTCCCATTCTCTAACCTCATTATCTATGTGGGATTCTGAGTGGGCGGGGCTATGATAATGAGGCTCTGTGCTGATTGGCTGCCTGAATGATGCGATACACCGCTACGAAAAAAAAAATGGAAGCTCCGGCCGGCAGAATTACACCGTGTCCTAACTGCGTCAGTGACAAAATCAATTCCATTGCTTTATTTCCTATTGGACTGTCCTAACTGTCCACAGCGCGACGCAGCGTGACGCAGCGCGACGCAGCGCGCTGTTTTGAGCTGAACATTTGTCGGACGCGCTGCTTCTATTTTCTTCCTGTCGCTCGCGTTGAAAGCCGGTTGAAAGAAAAAACTTGTTTTTCATAATAGGTCCCCTTTAAGTAGACCTAATTCAAAAGCCCTTTAGTAGTTACTGTCGGTTTGACCGGAGAGGTGCAGCAGAAGGGTAGGAGGAGTGTTTCGTAAGTTTAGGAAGACTTAACAAGGATGCTTGTGAAAGCTGATGGAAATGCTCCTGCGTCGGTGGGAAATAACAATGCTGACTCTTGCACACTTGTGTCCTCAGTTAAAGTGCTGACGTCACCTTTTCAAATCTTGCAAGGGTCTGTGAGAGGCATTCAGTCGGCTGAAGGAGCTGCATGCCCGCTTAATGCAAATGAAGCAAATCCAGTAAAACTGTCTGAAACCGTTAATACGCAGCACAAAAACTCTTAAATAAAAATCTAATTTTAAAGCCCGCGTTTAGTCCATGTGGTATTCGTTCATGTGCTTGAAGGCAAACCAATAGTGACGCAACATTTGTGCACTGGAGATGTTGCCTAAGAGTGATCTTAAAACACACATTTAACCAGCCAGGGTGACAAACATAAGGAAGCAATCTTAACAAGTAGGACTTGTCAGAGCTGGTCATGGGGAAATAGGTTATATAACACCGGCAACACATTATTAAGTTAATAATAATCAAGCCAACATGTCAGATGTGATTTAGGTTGAGTTGAGGATACAAAGTGGTGGAAATAGAGCTGTGGCTAGTATTTAAATTATCTTATACTTCAATGCTAGATGCATAAAAGACATGGAGCTAGCTTTTTTTTTTTATTTTGTTTGTTTAGTTTCCTTGCAACCTGGAAATAAATTATTTTCCTAATGTCATCTAATGTACCTACGCAAATTACTACAAAGTGGTGAAATAATATTTTAAATGGAAACATTTTTTTCAACTGACAAAAAGTAAAGAGGAGCTGGACACGGAGACGTATTCATCCGTGAACCAGCATCCGGTTCTCCTAGTTACTTCCAGACCAAACACCAGACAACTTTCCAAAACCTTCGAAAGATTTTTAAAAGACTTTAAACTAAAGCTTTTAATCGCAGACACACAGATTGGGGCTCTACCGAGGTCACTGTTTGCAGAGCTACAACTACACTCATCATTGGCTCATAACACTAACTGTGTCAGGGTTTCACACAGTTTGCACAAGATAAGACTTAAAAACTTGGATTAACCTTAGACATGTTTGAGTTTGTCATCATGCCGAGACAGAGACAAGACTGATATTTGATGTGGTTGTCATTTTGCGTGCGTGCGTGCGTGCGTGCGTGCGTGCGTGCGTGCGAGCAGCAGCTTAGTAGGCAATTCACACATAAAAATGTCTAAAAACAGGTCTATTGTAAAAAGGAAGACCACCGAAAGGCAGGGACCTGGAAAGAGAAGCATTAACTAAGATGCCAAAGTTAACCCTGATGGGCCGGCAGAGATCCACACAAGAAACTAGACTTAGACTTTCCAAAGGAGCATTTTGCATTCTGAAAAGAAGGTCTTTACGAATGAAAGACCAGAAAAAAAGCTCATTCCTTGAAGCAGGCGAATGTAAGCATGTTTAGAGACACCGTCACAGTGAAGCATGACGGTGGCAGAATCATGCTTTGGTAATCGTCTCTCCTCGGTCCTTTTGAAGGTTGACCACTTTTAATAGATGATGCTGCTAAACTTAAGGGGAAAAAAAAAAACCCAAAAACATGAGGAAAACTATTTTACTCTTCCAGAAATGTATTCTTGAGTGGAAATTGACCTCTCGGCATGTCAATGACCTGAAGAGAGTTGCTAAAGCAGCACTTAAGAGGCTTAAGGGGAAACATTTGAAGTCTCGATAGGGTCAAGTCCAGACATCCGTCCCACTGAAACTCTCTGGTTTGATTCAAAGATTGCTTCACCCCAGCAGAACTCATCCATCCTGGAGGAGCTGGAGCAGTTTGTCTTGAGGACTGGGCAAAAGTCCCAGTGGCTGTACGGGCCAAGAACATGGGGAAGTGTGGAAACTGGTTGCAAAATAGGACTCTATAAAGAATTTACTTTTTTTGGCAGTGAATACATTTGCACATTTGAGTTTTATTGTATTTAAAAAAGTAGGAATATTGTTTTGATCTCACACAACCCCACAACAATCAATTCGAATCCCAGGTTGTAACCCGTTTGAGGATTTTAAGAGATTGCATTAGTAAAAAAAAAACAAAAAAAAACAATTTTGGGGATTAATAAGTGTTTAAGCTGGAGTTTAAATAAGAGATTCTATCATATTAACACGTGCTTTTAAACAATATATATATATATATTCAAAACTTAAAAAGTATGTCCATTAAATACATTTATAAAATCCTAATTATAACAAACACCATATACAGCATCACTTTGTGCAGCACTGAGTCCGTTTTCAACCTTTTATTACTGCTTAACAGTTTAGTAGCACTTCTTTAGACACTTAAGTTCTCTCTGCATCACGTGGCAGTTTCATCCCATTAAGATGCACTCAGACGGTCTGGAACGGTGAAAGAACAGCCGTGCCGTCAGTGTACCCAAACCCAGCATGCGCTCTGTCTCCCCCTGGCAGCCTGGCCGCTCACAGCTGCTGGAGAAGGAAGTTTGTGGGGCAGTCGAAGAGCAGAGAGGTAGAAAACTGACGGCCTGCGAGGCTTTCATGGTGGCGGAGGCGGTCACGGTCACATTCTAACGCTGACTCGACCTGAATATGTATTACTAGGGCTGGGGATCGATTCAAATGTCAAGAATCGATTCGATTCCGATTCTTAAGATTCAGAATCGATTATCAAGATTTGATTCCATTCGATTCGATTCCAATATAGATTTGGGTTAGTGTTATTAAAACTGTTTTTTGAGCTGTTGTATGAATTATATGACTGTAGACAGTTATGCAAAATATTACTACTAGTATTATATTGAGATTAAACAGCAAGTATTGGCAGCTAATGACGGCTGTAAGGACCAATCAGCTCCCAGAATGCTGATAGAACTGCTTTCAGAAACATCATGTGGGCCAGAATTATCAAACAGATCCAGAACAACAAACAGAGATCGGGTTTATTTTTTCCCACATTCCGTTTTTATTTGTTCCATTTTCGGTCTATTTTGGTTTTTAATTTTTGAGCATTTGGTTTTTAGCATTTTTTGCAAACGTAACCCCAAGACAGTATATAAAGTAATGAAATATAGACAATTTATGCAATTATAACACTTTAATATTTTCATATCTTTAACCATATTTAAAGGCAAAAACATGGCACCAGTTATTCTCGTGTCCAACAAAACATTCCTCTTTTGGGGATAAACAAAAAAATAACCAAAAGTTGTAATGTAATGATGAAAAAAAAAATACATAAATAAATAAAAGAAAACAAATCGATCTTTAGACATATGAATCGATTTTTAGGAATGAATATGAGAATCGATTTAGAATTGGGAAATCCATTTTTTTTCAACACAGGCCTATGTATTACGCTTGAAATACCTTTAGATGACGAATGTGTTGAGCGCATATGTCAGTTTTCATCTGTGTACACTCACCTTTATGTGCTGCAGAGCCGTTTATGTGCTCTCGTTTATGCTTGCCAGAGGGTGTATCATGGCGCCATGCAGTTCAGCGACATGTCGAGCGGACCTGAGAGCCAGCCGTACTACCTGCCAAGAGTGGAGGAGGAGGTGGAGATCTCGGACAGCATGGCCGTCATCAGCGTGCCCCCTCCCCGCTTCAGACCCGGAGACCCTGCCTACATCCTCCACGACTTCAACAGGGTGAGGGCGAGGGAGAGTCACGCGTGCAGTCGTGGAGTTGAGCGGGCGTGTTAGGGAGGCGTTTACATTTGTTTTCCTGATGATTTCATGTGAGCAGAAGCTGACGGCGTATCTGGACCTGACCCTGAGGACCTGCTTCGTGATTCCTCTCAACACCTCGGTGGTGCTCCCCCCTCAGGACCTCATTGATCTGTTCTCTCAGCTGATGGTGAGTGAGTTACTAGCAGGACCTGAGGGTGTCCCAGCATCCCCACACAGGAGCATGGCTAAGCTCTTATGTTACAGATAAAATATTACTTAAGGATTCAATGTGCCTTTATATTGTTTTTTAGATATACAGGACTGTCTCAGAAAATTAGAATATTGTGATAAAATTCTTTATTTTCTGTAATGCAATTTATAAAAAAAAAAAAAAAAAAAAAAAAAAGTCATACATTCTGGATTCATTACAAATCAACTGAAATATTGCAAGCCTTTTATTATTTTAATATTGCTGATCATGGTTTACAGTTTAAGATTAAGATTCCCAGAATATTCTAATTTTTTGAGATAGGATATTTGAGTTTTCTTAAACTGTAAGCCATGATCAGTAATATTAAAATAATAAAAGGCTTGCAATATTTCAGTTGATTTGTAATGAATCCAGAATGTATGACATTTTTGTTTTTTTTAATTGCATTACAGAAAATCACAATATTCTAATTTTCTGAGACAGTCCTGTAGATGATGAAAATATTCTTTTTTCTCACTTTGGGTGTAAACAGTTAATGTGTGGTGATACGTTGCACAACACTAACTGTTGTTTGGAGGCAGTGGCGCTACCATAGAGCTATAATCATGTTTGCTTTTGTTTTCCTTCTCGTTGCCCCAGTCTGACTCATACCGCAGCTACCTGGTGCACGAGGACCTCGTGGTGACAGAGCGTATTGATGATGTCAAGCCTCTGGGTTTCTATATCCGCCGGCTGTGTGATGGGAAGGAGACATACAAGATGCAGCGCCGTTCCACCCTGCCAGGTACAGCTGTGCTGGACACATTCAATCCTAGTGCTCATGTCCAGTTGGGTTTTTACTCTGGGATTCTGCATTAAAGTATTAATGCACAAATCAAAATGTATGTATGATATACTAGCTCATTAAACAGCTCAGCTGACAGTCATCTTTTAGGGTCTTCTTAAGATTTCACTCCCTAAAAGCTAATTTTCTCTTGATTATTCAAGTGCTAAAAGCCAGGAGCTGCACTAAAGACTACAGAAAGAAAAATGAACAGGCTTGAATAAAAAAAAATAAAATAAATATATATATATATATATATATATATATATATATATATATATATATATATATATATATATAAAATTAAAAATACAGTACTAGCCCTCTTTAAAATTGTTAATAGCAGTAAGAAGTTTTAGGGGTTAGAGTCAGCATCTAAACTCCACCCACATCTGTGAGGCATGCCTGTTTTTAAATTTGTGGTACATCTTTGTGTTTCTTACATGTAGCAATATATTTACTCAGTAATATACTCTCTCTAGCACAGCAGATGCTATTATGTCTCTTTAAATGTAGGCTTTATTCTCCTTTTGATAAGAAATAGCATTCTGATAACAACACTGATATCTGTTCTCTGCACGCTCCCTTCATGCACGCCAGCTTTGATAATGAATCTGCTGTTGGAAACTTTGTTTTTCACTCACAAAAAGGAGGCTGGTTGGATAACCAGACGGGCTTTGTACTGTTAACGCTGAGTCACTTATTACACTCAGCTGATGGAACAGCAGCACTTATTTCTGTTGTGTTCATTTAGTATTTCAGAACCAACTGACAGCAACTCGCTCACGTTAACAGTCTTTCTTCCATCGATTCACTTCATTGTCAGTACTGGAGTTGAGGGGGGATGAGATCCCCCCCTGAAATAAAAACGGTCCAAATCATCCCCCCTGTAAAACTGCCATCCCTCCTTTCCATCCCTTATGTCATTTCATCAATGAATGTGGTTTTACTGCTATTTCAACATTTAGAGTCATCTCCAGAAAAATAACACCAGAACAATTACTTATTTGACAATTTTCACCTGTTTCAAGTAAATTTTCACTTGAAATAAGTAGGAAAAATCTGCCAGATTTATCTTCTCATTACAAGCAATAAAATCTTGTTCCACATGCAGATTTTTCTACTTATTTTAAGTGAAAATCTACTTGAGATTTTCTTTTTTACTAAAATGAGACATTTTAACTAGAAGACAAATATTCTTGTTAAGATTTTGAGTTTTTGCAGTGATCCATTTTACTTATCCTGTGAAGGACAGAGTCATATTGATAAGTTCAGAAAAGTGTTTTTTATTGTTGTGTTTTGATGTATTTGATGTAAGCCCAGTGGATATTTAAAGCTTACAGAAGGCTGCATTTAACTGCTGCTATGTCATTCCTGCAGTATTTCTGCAGCTGTTTTGGTCAGTGCTATTATTTGTAATATATTATATTATTTGTAATCAGCACAAATTATCTGTCCCCATATGATAAAATCCACCACCCCCCTGATTTTTTTTTTTTTTTTTTTTTTACAACTCGAGTACTGCTGATTGTCAAAACTCCGACAAGGTTCAGTGTCACTTGAAACAGAACAAAAACATGTTCTTCAACAGTTTTTTTGTGCCTCTGTACTTCTCAGGTGGGGGCATCCAGAAGCGTTCTGCCGAGGACTGCTTCACCATCCACCACTTTGAGAACAAGTTTGTGACAGAGACACGCATCTGCAAGGCTTGATGGGAACATGCGATCGTGAGGTCAGAGAGCGTACGAGCGCGTGTCAGAGGGATGTCCGAGTGATGGAGACAGATGGGGGGGTGGATGGGGATGGGTGGGTGTGGATGAGGATGGGAGCAAGGTTGAGCTGAAAGTTACTTTTGTATAAAAATCTAGTTTTTGCCTCTTCTTGCGTTTTAGCTTGTGTTGAGTGACCTTAAGTTGCAGCAGTGACGCTTAAACCCCCCCCCCTGATGTTTTTCCCTCTAAACCTCTAAAGCTCATTGCTCTCTCGCTCAATATTCACTAGCTAGTCTCGTACTATTAACTTAAAGCGTCGTTAGGTTTCATTTGTTACGTTAAATATTGTTTCGTCACTGTAGTTTCCTTCAGACTGATCTTATTGATGTTACTGTATTAAAACATTGAGCCGCCCCCAGACTAGAGCGGTTAGTCACCATACTGGGGGTGCTAGTGGGAGTCTCTCATGTCAGACCTGTCTTGTTCGTCCTCCTGTCACCTCTCTCATGCAGCAGCTCGGGTGAGGTGGACCGCCGTCGTGTGGCACGGGTACGTGTGAAGGGGTATGGCCCAGAACTGTGATAGTATACTTTAAAAAACATGTTTACCGGATCATAACAGACATGCAAAACCAGCCACTACGTTTGTAGATATTTCCCAGAATGCCCTGCTGCTCCCACAGATCTCCTCTGTCCCGCTGTGTTATGGTTTATTGTAACTGGTAGTAAAAACTCTGACGCACTATATGAGCAGTATTTGTGTTTGTGTCGAAACATTCGTGACTGTAAACTTGAATGAGTTGAAGGGGCGGCGTGAACTAAAGGGAAATTGCACAAAATATGACATGAAAGCACACGATTGTCTAAAATGAGCTGTTATTTATGGAAGATTAGTCCTATTTCAGGAGTTAAGTTTTAACTGCGGCAGCTGCAATGACGACACCTGTTGTCGTAATCGTCTGAGATTTGAAATTGTTATGAGAACACTTTACTTGTTCAGATTCATTTATACAAAGGAGCGACACAGTTGTCTTTGATTTTGAAATCCCTTGTGAAAAAGATCCAAAATACAAAAAAAAAAAAAAAAGAAAGTTTCTGCCAAATAACCTCAAAGTCATTTTGAGAGGTTTCATATGCGATGCTTGCACAGGAAGACAATCAAAAGGAGGTTTGTTTCTAAAAATGGGTTCCTGTCTGCTTTTTACCTGAACACTAATGCATTAGATAGAAACAATGTTATGTGCAACTACTGAACTGAACTTCACTTTGTTGTTTGAATAAAGCTACTTTCTTTACCTACTGAAAACTGTGCCAGTGTGGTTATTATTGTTGCAGCTCCAACGAAGGCTCACACCAACCCACTCACTGTCAGCGACAAACTGCAAACTTATTCAAAGATTTTACAAAACAAGTCAGACGGAGGTTTCTGATGCAGATTCTACATTACAGATACGTCTCACCAGGGCCGGCGCAAGGGGTGTGTGAACCGTGCGACCGCACGGGGCCTCGCGCTATGGGCCGTTCTTTCCCTTATAAATATCAACAGTCACGTTCCATTACAGACCTAAATGTGTACTAGTATGTGGATATCAATAAATATATGTGCAATGATGCGCGTGTCTGTTGTTCAATACAACTGATCAGACCAAGCGCAGACACAAGCTGCTCTGATCCAGACGGTGGAGTTGGAACAAACTGTCACACAATGTCGAGAGAACGAGACAGAATCAGGAAATTTCCATCAGGGGATGAAAAAAGAAAAAAACTAAAGAAAATGGAAGAGTTTAATGCCTCTCTGAAAGGCTCGTTTGATAAATTTGTTACAAAAATCACTGATCCGACCGGGTCTCAAGCAGCCGTGTGGCCCCGCGTCCAGGCAAGCCCAGATGATGATGAGGCAGGGGAAGGTATCCAGTATTTTGCTAATTGGAGAGTTAAAATTGCGCATATAGACACCCGATCTGACCCGAAAACCCCCAAAAATTTCGAGGGCCCCCCCCGGCCATTTCGCACAGGGCCTCGCAAATCTCCCAAGCGGCTCTGCGTCTCACTTACCAAGAGGTCCACATGTATTAAAAACATATTTTAATGAGAAATAAATAAATAAAAAAAAAAACAACCCATAAACATCAGTTCTGCTTTTTCACAAACTTAATTGAATGTTAATTATGGTTTATATGTGAATGTCTTTATTGGAGGAGTCAGTGGTTGAGAAGACGCCAGCGCTCTCCGTGAGCAGCAAACA
Organism: Cololabis saira; assembly: GCF_033807715.1. Classification (NCBI taxonomy): domain Eukaryota; kingdom Metazoa; phylum Chordata; class Actinopteri; order Beloniformes; family Belonidae; genus Cololabis; species Cololabis saira. The sequence goes on along the minus strand of NC_084593.1, from coordinate 35,460,818 downwards.
CAGACTAGTCGTCATCTCCTCCCGTCATGCAGGACAGGCGTCTGTTGAAGGGGATGCTGTCTGGTATCTCTGGCTTGCTCAGTCTCCTCCAGAATTCCTTGGTTGTGAAATAATACATGATGGGGTCCAGGCTGCAGTTCAGACTGGCCAGGCAGAGAGTCACGGGGTGACATCGCAGGATGAAAGCCATGAGGGTGCAGTTGGTGAGGGCTTTGGCTTTGACCAGGAAATCAAGGGGCATAGTGATATGATAAGGTAAAAAACACACTAAGAAGACGGCAACGCAGCTTAGCACCGTCCTTAATGCCCTCCGCTTTTCCCCCGTGTCAGGAATAGCCCCTGCCCTCGTCCCCCGGAGGCTCCAAGAGGTCATGCAGGCGCAGGCCAGCATTAAGATGAGGGGGATGATGAAGCCCGCCAGTTCTGCTGTGACCAGGATGGCCCAGACCGTTGGAAGACTGATAGTCCTAGTCGGCAGCTCTGAGAAACACTGGGTGGAATTTGAGAGAATATCTGGGTCCGAACTTCTCAGCACGGGGAAAGGCAGGCAGCAGAGACACACCAGCAGCCAGCCCAGCCCACATATCAACAAGTCTCCCTTGCGCTTGGACGAGTGGAACACCAGCGGCCGCATGATGAGCTCGCAGCGACGCACACTGATGCACACCAGGAAGTAGATGGAGGCATACATGTTGACATACTTCAGGTAGAAGCAGATCATGCAGAGAAAATGACCGAAGGGCCAGGTGTCGTTCAGGTAGTAGTAGATCCGCAGAGGCAGCGACAGCACCTGAGGAGAAGCACATGTCAAGTTATTTGAAGAAGAACTGCAGGGAAAAGAAAAGCTAAATCATCTATAAATGCACACTCCTCCACCCATCCATGTACATTTTTATTTTATTCTCCCATTCACTCTTTCCTTATAGTGTATATATATATATATTTATGTTTACTTTTTTTTTTTTTTTTTTTCTTTTGTTCATATTTCTTGTGTACAGTTTACTTGTTTATATTACATTTGTTTTGCACTTTGACGGAGCTGCTGCCTTATTCCATTGTAGAAATATAATGACAATAAAGGCTTTCTATTCTATTCTATTCTATTCTTAAAGTGAAGGAACATTTTAGCTTTTTCTTTTGTAAATGACTAATCAGTGCTTTTAGTTTGTCCTTTTGAATGATGGTTAAATAGAGCGGATTCGTTATTTCAACCACAGCAGATGCAGTTTTGCTCCTCTGGTTTAACCCACTTCACAAGCCTACAGTTAATGGTGAGGATTTTAAGATATGAATGAATCAATGAAGTTTATTCATTCATGTTTATATGATGGTAAAAACCATTTGCTATCATCTTCCTCCATTTTTTTTAACTGTATGATGTTTACCTCAAGTATTTGCTGATTTATGAAGTCACATCCATTGTTCGTTCTACCAGTAAATTGCACCCTGCAGGACAAGCCATACCATGATGATATAATAAAAACATTTTCACCATCAGATGTATAATAAATTCATTATTAGAAAATGTAATTTTTAATGTAAATTTGATGTAAATTTAAAAAAAAATACATTTAAAGAGTACATTTTAATATCCTTTTTGAAAAAGCATTTTCAAAATTAATAAGTAATTGGATTTGAGCATTTATTCAGGAATACATTTTCTATTCAGGGAGTTAAAAAGCTAATTATGTTTCCATTTCCATTTTCCTTTCACCGCTGCATTTTTAAATCCTTCGTGAAATTGCATTTTGTAAATCTGCTGCCACAAATTATTATTATTATTATTTAGCATCCTTTTCTGTGGCCCATTTGGCCTTGAGCAAAGAAAAGCGGGTTAAAGAGTGGAAATCAGCTGTCTGACCAATGAGGGAGGTTTGCTGCTTTCAAAAAGCTCCTTTACACAAACACAGCTAATTTACTCTTCAGAGATGAGACCATTTATTTATGTATTTATTTAGTAATTCGTTTAGTAATATGCATTTTACCAAAATTGATGGGTGATATAAGGCTGTTCAATTTGCAAGAAAGGACCAAGATGGGAGTCATGATTTATTTAGGCCTGTTTAGGCTGCGAGACCCTGATGACACTTCGTAAAAGTAATCTATAGTCCTTCAAAATGAGGCAGAAACTGATATTGTAACATGAAGAATACTCCTTTGTGCTGCTTCTGAGACTTTTGAGAGAAGTTTGCTGGGACCTGGAAATCTCTATTTGCACGACATAAAAATAGTTTTATAGGTTGCATAAACACTTGGAATTGCTTTATAGGTTGAAAGTGACATGTTGTCCTCTGACACAGTTGCTACACACTATTTATTTCCAATGTAAGACAAATATTTATACGGGTTGCCTGGCAATGTGGCTCTGAACAAAAGTTCATAGTGACTTGTCTAGCCATGGAAAATTATAAATATAATGAATAATTAATTTAAAGTTGGAGTGAGTGTGACTTCCACAGTTATTCCTCAGCAGGAAGGCTTGACATTTGCACCTGAGTTATGAATGAAACTCACCACATTCACATCACATGACTGCCTTATTTGGTTTTGCTCAAGGAAACAAAACAAGTTATGAGCGCTCAGATGGGAAAGCGAACCAGTATGGTTACATGCAAAAGCCCAGTAAATAAAAGAATGAAAACCAATGGGGTGTTTTCACCTGCAGCAGGTCGGCCACAGCCAGGTTCATCATGAACACCACGGCCTTCTTGGTTTCTCTGATGTAGATCCTGAACACCCAGATGGCCAGCACGTTACCCAGCAGGCCTGGGGCTAGGATCACACTATACACCACAGCATAGATGTGGTGCTGGTACATCTTTAGAGTGCCGTTGTCACAGGTGGCGTTCTCCATCAGAGACATGTCAGCTCTTCAGCGATTTGCCTTTTAAGTCTGCAGCGAGTTTATAAGAGGAAGAAGCGGTTTGTGATCAGCTGGCGGTCAGGTCGGTGCATCCATGCTGTCCATTGTAGAGAGTTCACGCTGTGACCTGTGCTGTCGTTTCTCTGCAGCAGTCTGAACAGAAGAATCAGGTATTTTGGTGCCGTTTGCGTCCTGCGCTGCTCTGTTTTTGAGCTCTTCCTGTCAAACCATAGTAGCCTGGTGAAAAAGAAAAAGAAAAAGTGAGTGAGTGAATCTAAAGCAAATGAATGAGAGATATGGTTGTTGCGATTACCAGAATCAGGCTCCACCTCATGCATTTTGCATAGTGGGATAGATGTAATAGACATTTTGTTGTTATAAAGCTGCTTCTAATGACAGCGACATTTGCATGTTTCACAGGCAACCAAACAAGTTTTGCAGAAGGCATTTTTATTGATCACACATATCACATTATAAACCGGTCAGTTTCAGTTCTTAAGCAGCTCCCCTCCTGTTCAAAGCCTTTTGCACTGACTGTTACAGTAAGTATGAAAATCCACAGAGAAGTAGATGTGACGAACGCCCACATACCGCTCGCTGCTAAGCGTACGATGAGCCGGTCTGATCAACCACAAGGGTAAGCACCAGTGAAACAAGCAGGGTTTGCAGAGGTACACCAGACAAATGGTTAACAGGTTAGACAAACCTGCCGTCTCCACGATGAGCGAAAGCACCAGTGTTTTTTAAAAAAGCGATTAACACCTAGAGCACATTTTAATTCCTCATGTGCACAAGACCACAAAAATAAATGTAGTTTACACGATCTGAGATACCTTTTTCTTTCTTTTACATGGATCAGCTGCACATACTGACATTTATCTCAGGTGGAAAATACACAGTAATATCGAGACCAGCGCTTCACCCACCTTTGTCAACGTTTGTGGGTGTAAAGTTCCTGCTGCAAACTCATTTGGACAGTTTACCAGAGTCACAAAAAGGTTATCATTTTTGATGCTCTTACAGATTTTGAATGTTGTTAAATACACAGGATTTATGGTGTTTTAAGTCTCTGTTTTTTTCACTTTTTTGTGGGGTTCCTCAAGGGTCCATTCTCGGGCCGCTTCTATTTAACATCTATATGCTACCGCTAGCTCAGATTATGGAACATCACAACATTTCCTACCATACTTATGCCGATGACACACAGCTTTATATTTCAGTGTCATCACGTGACTACAGTCCTCTGATGTCATTGAGTAACTGTATTCACCAAATCAATGAGTGGATGTGCCAGAATTTTCTCCAGCTAAATGCAGAAAAGACAGAGGTGATTATTTTTGGCCCTAAAAATGAAAGGGAAAAGATCAGCGCTCACCTTGACTCCATGTCATTGACAGCTACGAATCAAGCCAGAAATCTTGGTGTAATTATTGACTCAGACCTGATACACTTCTTTCACTGATTCTTTCAAGTAAGAAAGTCTGCTGCTTAAAGATGACAGCCAGTAAACAAAGGCCACACAAAACGTACACAACACTGCTCCAGAACCAAAGACACAACTGACCTGTGGAAAAACAAAACAGGCTCCGACCAACTAATATCAAAGTGTCTGACAATGAATACGTAACACAACCAATACTGTTGCAATTAAAGGATGAAAGATACATCAGTTGTTCAGATTTTACATACTGAATTGTCTCAGTACTGAAGTAAAGGGACAAGAAAAGATTTATATCGTAAAAGAATTAACCGTCCGTTCAGGCAGTGACTCTGAGATTTTCCAGTGAAGTCAAATACTTGGCAGTTGGTTCCCAACTCTCTGAACTGTGGAAAACTTTGCGTCTTATCTATAGTTAAGGTCAGAATTACCCCCCTCCCATTATGAAACAAAACAAACAAAACCCTTTGTACCATATAAGATCTGCCATGACAGTTTCAAAGGTCATGACTAGTAGTTTATTTGGTTTATTTGGTTTCAAAACACAAACTCCATTCAGCTAAACTAAAATGTTTTGGTCTTGTGCCCAAGTGAAACAAGAAAAACAGAGATATGCCAAGATCAAAGTGATTAGACTTTTGACAATTAACTATGACAACAGTCTCTTGGTGGATGTGAACCTAATGTTCAACAGCAATTTCCTCCGGCTACTCAAATTGTGAGATTCTGTGTGTAAACCCTCGAGCTCTGCAGATTCTCCATAGGATTGAGATCTGTGATCTGAGCGGGCCACTCCAGGACCTTGATTGTGGTGGTCATCGAAAGGTTTTGTACAAATTTAGATGTACATTTTGGGTCTTTGTCTTGTTGGAAGATTTTGCAGAAACCGATTACAAACCGATTACATCACTCCTCAGAATACCAGAACATAACATAATCCTCTTTTTTCATGATCTTGTTCACTGAAACGAGGTTCCCTGTGCCTGAAGCAACAAAACAGCCCCACAGCATTGTGCTCCCACCGCCATGTTTCACAATGAGAACGGTGTCTTTTGATTTGGAGGCCTCTCTTCTCCTTCAACATCCCTGTGTGTCAAACCAGAAGACAGACTTCCAAAACTCATCTCCTTGTTTCAGATGTTCTGGGGCAGGGTTGTGCAAAGTCGGTCCTCACGGGCCGCTGTCCTGCATGTTTTAAATGCTGCCTTGCATCAACACACCTGATTCTAATTAATGGTCATTATCAATGTCTCATCAACGTCTGCACAACTCTGTCAATGACACATTCATTTGTATTAGGTTGTGTTGAAGGGGGGAAACACTTAAAACATGCAGGACACCGGCCCTCAAGGAGGGACACCCCTGTTCTGATGTGGCGCTGTCTGAGCAAGAGCATTTGTCTTGGACCAGGACTTGAGGGCTCATAATTTAACAGTATCAAATGCTGTAGTCGGTCCACACTGAGTGATCCACACCGCTTGATACTGTGGACCACCCAGTCCTCCTGAAATGTCTGGATCAGCTTGTTGGCGTTCAGGGACCTGTGCTGCAGTGGTTTACGTCCTGTTCAAAAACAGGATTCGCTCTATCATGATCAATGACCCATCCCCCTCCTCAACACTTCTGGTGTGCCACAGGGATCTATTTTGGGCCCTGTTCTATTGTTTTTTTACATGCTGCGATTAGCGGGAGTAAATTCACATAATAATGTCTCCTTTTATCTGCATGATTTACAAATCTATTTGGCATTCATGTCCAATTCATCAAGCACTTTCAAATCCACCCACAGTTGTTTAGATGACATCAAATTCTCTGTTTAGACGAGAGCAAAACTAAAAGTTAGTCTTTTCCCCCTCCAAGCTGCCCAGCAGTGTCTACAATCGTTCCAGGTTTTGATGCTCTGGCCCCTCATCTTAATCATGTGATCAAAAATCTTTGTGTGGCCTCAGACACCAGTTTAAAATTTGATAAACAGACAGACTTTCTTTGTCTAGTCAAGCCTTATTTCAACTTCCAATCCCTGCTAAAGTCATCCCTTCCTGCGCAGTAGTGACCTTTATCATGTCAGATCGCTCTATTACTGCAACATTAATTTTTTGATATTAATCAAATTTCACAATATCACCTGCAGCTTGTACAGAATGCTGCTGCTCACCTGTTGACAAACGAGGGAGAAATGACCATATCACACCTGTCGTCTACCCCCTCCACTGGCTCCCAGAAGAGCACTGAAATCATTTAAAGCGTTTTTTGTTTGTTTTTATGTGAGATGTTAAGTTTTCACCAACCCAACATACAGTAGGTCTGCATTACTTACTCAGGTTATTGCCTGATGGATGTCCTACTTCCCTCATCTATTTACTCTATTTTATGGAAATATTTTTAGTTTATTTAGTAATTTGTTGTCTAAATGTTTATTATATTTTTCACTTCTATGAAAAGCTTTACTTCCTGGAAAATCTAAACTGGCTTTGTGAGAGTGGGGAAGTCTTCCGATACGATCTGAAAGGTTTTACATGTCATAAAATAATGTTAAACTCAATCTAAAATATACATAAATCCAAGGAAAGATGATACGACGAGACAAGATAAGAGAATTATGATGCATTTTAGTGATACCAGGTACCAGGCGGTTCTTTGAAGGATTTTTAAGAAGTTAGTCATCTCAATGATGATGCACAAACCAATTTTTCGGCGTAATTATGAGAAAAGTTGCTTCTGCTTTAGTAACATTAATAGTACTACAGTTTTGCAAATGAGGTATAGTTAGATAGGGTGTCTGACATTTTTAGCACCAGAAACAACTAGTTTTGATTGTTTTAAAATAAAAATAATGTCATAATAGGGTTTTGTCTCCAAAATAACCCTGTAATCCCAGTGGTTTAAGAATCTTCCAATGCTGCACTCTCGGTCCCGACTCTATGCTCAAGTTTTTTAGGTGCTCTAGTTGTCAGTGGCTGCAAATGAGCAACATTTGTTTTTAAATATTGTTTTGACTAGTGCTAATCAATAGTGGTATATCAATTTAATGGGGTTTAGAAGCAATGGGACTACAGAGGAAGCAAAAAAATACTCACAGGGTAGAGCCGTTACTGCTAACACAAAAGGCCAAATATAAACACTGTTTGTTTTAAGTAGCTAGGCAAACGACTTCATGGTAAAGCATTTGAATATAGACTCTGCAGACTAATCAATTATTGTGGCGAGATGTCGGAGAAAGCTAATACGCATATTGTTTCATAAACCGGCCTGTGCAGGTTGATTCATTATTCAGTGTTGCAAAATTCAAAGGCTTATTTGACCTGAGATCTCAAACAATTTGATCATCTAAAACAAAATGAATTTCCTTGAATGAACCTGAACATGCACGGCCACAGAAGCTTCTGTACAACGTCGTAATCACTGACAGCTCACAGTCTTGAACAAATGAAATAAGCCGGGTTGTGTACTTCACTTTCAGCTTTATTTTTAACATTTGTTTTTTTTTACGTAAACCACGAGACAGGTCACTGTAAGGGCGAGGAGACTAATTGAGCAATTTAGTGTTCCCACTTAGTCTGGTACATGCACAGTATAACACATGTAGGTTTACTGACGCGTAGGAGGTTTTAGTTCTTATGGTTTAGTTTTTGAAAATCAATGTCAACGTTTCTGTCCTCCGAAAGGGGACTGAGTGGGAGTCAGAGGAGATGGAGACGGGCAGCGGGGAGGTGCAGCCACGGCAGGGAGACGGAGAGGCAGAAGAGTAAAAGAGGACCACAGGAGGCTGCAGGAGCCGCAAGACAGGACCGTTGAAATGCAGGTTTGTTTGTTTTTTTGTCAACATGACTCCATCTTTTTTTTCTTGGTGCGAGTTCATGTAGTCGTTTATTTAGTAAACAAAAACTTCAGTTGCTGACAGCTTCCCAAAACGGTTCTCTGCGGCAGCAGGTCTTGACTAGACTGTCGTGCTTGATGTTTAGAGGTGGGTAGTAACGAGTTACATTTACTCCGTTACATTTACTTGAGTAAGTTTTGGGAAATGTTGTACTTTTAGGAGTAGTTTTGAATCACTATACTTTTTACCTTTACTTGAGTAGATTTGTGAAGAAGAAACTGTTACTCTTACTCTGCTACATTAGGCCACGTTGAGCTGTTACTTTTCTTTTATCCCTTTTATCCACGTACGCGTCAATCTCATGACATCACTGGGTGATTCTTTGGGAAAAATGTTTTGCATGTTTTGTCACATTTACACAGACTCAAACACACACAGAGTTTCTATGAGTTCATGGGCTTGTTCTAGTTCTGCCTGGTTAAAAAAGAAAAGTACAAAGGCTTGAAATTTTGTGCTAATTGTGCTTAATTTATTTTTTTATTCGGTTATTTAATTTATCTTATTATTTATTAAAGTACTTGAATTTACTTTAAGCTTATTTTAATTTAAGCTATTTTTTATTAATTTTTATTTTTATTATTTTATTGATTTAATTTGCCTGAAGATGATAATTTTGTACTTTTGTCTGTTTGAATGGTTGTGTCAAAAAAAAAATAATCAGACGTTACTCAGTAGGCTACTTGAGTAGTTTTTTCACCAAGTACTTTTTTACTTTAATTATTTGGATGACTACTTTTTACTACTACTTGAGTCATATTATTCTGAAGTAACAGTACTTTTACTTGAGTACAATTTTGGGCTACTCTGCCCACCTCTGTTGATGTTTGATGTCCTGTTATTGACGGAGGAGCCCTTGAGACCAGACAGCACTGATAAGGCCCGGAGATAATTTGTGCTGCAGCAGTACGGCCGTCTGGATCAAGGAAACATGCATACCGACAGAGCTGCTGCGTTTGGGCAATAAGCTCTACAGCCCAGGACCCAAAGAGTCAAGACACTGGTTTCAGGGTACGCCGTCTCACTTCTCCGGCATTTGTTAAGCATTTTCCGGCAAAAATATGTCATTTCTTAAATTATCTGTATCAGCTATTTCTTTATTCTTCAGTTGTCTTTTTGTATACATATCTAAATACAAACAAGCATGAAACAATGGTGATAAGAGGTGTTGAGGAGGACCGTGACATACTTAAACACTAGTTAGGACACGATCCAGCAGAAATGTTAAGGGTTTAGCAGCACGGATGCTTGTCATTATCTCAGCAAGGTTGATGGGAGATAAACAATGCAAATAAGATGCAAAATCAAGTCCTAAAACAACTCTTGGATGGAGGGAGGGAGGGAGAAGGAGGGATACTTTTTGAAACAGACTGTCGAAACTTTTATGAAAAATCAATGTTGAGACTTGAGGGAATACGTTGCTCAACACTGATTTAAGTGAACATCATTTTCTTACCAATCTTTGTTTTAAGGAATATCATTTTGCATTACATCGTATGTCCTCCCTTTCCTTAAAGGAATAAATCAACTCGGGCTATTATCAGATGGTAATAACTATATTGAGTTCCACAGAACCCGATCAGTATGACAGAACTATGAAAGCAGTGTCCATGAACTCCTCATTTTTTCACTATTAACAGTAATATTTGACGATCAGTAGTTAATTATTTAAGACGGCAGAGACATAAAGTACAAACAGTTTGTGTAACACACTTATTTATGTGCTCATAAAGTTACACTGACCTTAGTTTGTCTCTGGGGATCCTGTAAATTACATCACTGCAGTGGAATGACATGTTTTAGTCTTTTCAGGGGATTAAAATAACATTTTATTCTCACTCGTCTTCTGGGCCAAAGTTAATGCCATCGTGCTGCAAGTGTAAATTCAGTACAAAGTTAAAACTGCTTTACTTCAGACCCTTCAGCTCTCCGATAAAAGTTTACACTCGTTATGACGTAGCGACAGACCTATTGTTGCTTGAACGCCAGAGTCTAGCTTTAAATAAACAGGAGGATGACTAGAGGAGAGTGGATTAAGGGCGGCGCCTCCTCATGCTGCAGCCTCAGGCACCTGTCTACCCATGCCTCCTGTTGATTGTTTGTTTTTTTGTTTTTTGTTCTGACGTTGGCTCGATGACAAATAAAGACCCTTGAATCTTGATCACAGAGATGCTGCTGCATCTCGTCCACTTAACTGTTTGTTTGGTAACACTGACTGATGGCTCTTTTAATTTAGTTTTTATATAACAATGACAAATAAAGATCTAATCTAAAGCTTGAGAAGGTTCCAGCAGGATGTTTTCCAAGAAGGTAGAAGTCTGGCCACAACAAGGCTGGATGGACTATGGTAAGGTTTTTATTTTATTCCATAGGTTTTCTCTATGGCCCTTAACTGGGATGTCAAATGCCATAGAAAAATGACCATACAGTTGGAGGATTAGGGGGGAAATCACCACATGTCCTGTGTATTAAGTGGGTTAAGCCACAGTTTGATTTAAATAAAAAAAAGTCAATAATTGTTGATTGATTGATAATTTCCCTGTCAACAAAATAATATAAAAATGGACGGGTGGATGAGTTAATACAGCATCAACAGGAGCAGTAGCAACACTCCTTCCACTCCACTCCACTTTAGGGGGGTTGTAGATCGTATCATAGGTATTTCTCCGTGCTTAAATATGTTAAATATATTGCAAAATTTACTGTTACCGGTAAAGTTGTTTTTTGTAATTACTGTTTTACTTCCTAAATTGAGGGGAGGTCCGCTGCATAAACCTGTTGGCTTTTTGACCTCTCCTGTCACATTTGTTTTACTATTTTGATTGTAAGTGTTACTTTTATTGTGTGCAAACTAATAAAATAAAAAATAAATAAATAAATAAAAAGAAGAATATAGACAATATCCAGCCCCCAACCTGTTGTTTTCATTGCTTCGGGGGTGTCTTAATCCACTAACTCAAACTATGTCTCCAGGCCTAAACATCAGTATCAGCATATCAAAATACTGGTGGGTCGACAGAACGAAACAGTCATAATTAGCATATTACTGATGCAGCTGGTGTCACGTCCTCAAATAAAGTTAGCAAGATTTATCAGGAAGTTCTCTTGGCCGGATCTGCCTCCTCCAAACATTCACAAGATACATCTGAGAGGGTGGGGCTTGATTAATGGGGTGGAAAAGAAAAAAACCAAACACTGTCAACTTCTTTTTTTTTTAACTGGGGTAGAGGGTGGATGGAGTGCAGGGTTGAGGGCAGTAGGGGGAAAGTTACATTTTTAGGTACGGGGGTTTCACAACAAGGCGAGGGGTCCCGGGGGTGAGTCACGCTCTCTGGCTGGTTTGCTGCCAGGAACTCATCAGGAAGGAACCACGATATTCAACAAGTCTAAAAAACATGTAATAACAGTTTCCCGTCAGAAAGTGGTGGAAATGTTGGCTTTAGGAGAGGATTGTGTTCAGTTTGAACTCTTCCTCAGTTCTCTGACAGCCAGGCTCACTAAACAGCTCTGAGAAAGAGCCCCCAGAGACGATCAGTCCTCAGACTTCATCTCAACGCCTATGAGCAGAGAACTCTGTGTTACGGATTTTCCACTTGTTACTTTCCCTTTTGCACATATCGCTCGCCATCGTCTAAGGCTGAGTTTTCATTTCCTGTTTACGACGACATCAGTGGATATATTATATATATATATATATATATATATATATATATATATATATATATATATATATATATATATATATATATATATATATATATATATATGCCTCTGAGTTGCAGCTGAAGGAATGTGAATACAACTTTTTTTTTGTTTCAAACTTCAGATTAAGGTTGCAACAAGGTTACATTTTCTTACCTTGGGGTTTGACTCCTTCAGTCCTCAGATCGTGCCAGTGGGCACCCCGGTGGAACGGCAGTGAATCATCAGTGTGTGGGCAGTTGATGTGTGACAGCTTTTCCACTTAGACGTGACATCTGGCCTCGTGTAACGCTGCCGGAGAGAGCAGGTCTCCTCCACATGCGTGCTGCTCCGGCACATAAAAACAACACAAAAACATGTCACAATCCCCCATCAAGCACATTTCACATGGACACATATGAGCACAGACGTACCCGACACCCGCCTACGGAGGCAGACACACACACATCCATACAAACACACACTCCCTCAACATAACAGACATTCCTCACACTGGAGTAACATGCGAGATCCCCCACGAGGAATGACTCCACACTCCAAGAATCTACTTTCAGATGTTCACGGGCGGTTTTTTAATTGTAAAAATATAGAATATCGACGGTATTTCTCACCTCTTTGTCTTCAAAACTTCACACCGCCATAACATCAAAAAGCAGAAGGGTGAAACATCAGCCAACACACTTCTTTCTTTCTCTCTCTCTCTCTTTCTTGCTCTCTCTCTCTCCCTCCTCATCGAACAGTTTTATCAGTCTCCTTTCTTCTGTCACTGTTTCCTTTCACGTTATCACCTTTTCTATCTTACAAATCCATCAGCTGTGTGGAGAAGAAGCGTTTCCTGTTGTATTCTCGCTCCTTATTTTTATCAATAGCTCTGTGGCCTTTCTCTGTCTCTCTTTTAGCAGCACTGGGGATTTTGGCTCACACAAGAGCTTCCTATGAACAGAGGGGGTGTGGCTTACAAGAACTTTTAACATCACTACTTCTATTATTAAGCACATGGCCCATAGCACTATATCTAACTGTGATGTGAGCCAACTAAACGGCAGATCTATGCATTTTACCAGATATGTTATCGTGCGTTCTTTTTGACACGTAAATGATAGCTGAGGTGTGATGCTGGAGTTTCACAGCAGGGAGATAAGAGCGAGGTTCAGTTTGGTGGTGATGTAGAGTCAGAGCGGCCACCCAACCAGTTTGAACCAAACAGTTTTCTTTCAGGGATTGCAAAAGTGTGCATCGCGACCTGAATCTCTGGCGAAACGCCAGTCTCAGAAGTTGACAGTTGCTGATTTTCAGAAGTACCACAACTGCTGCCAACTGTCTTCGCCTGCTCTGCACCGTGACAGGAAGCACAGGCAAAGGCAGTTTGGGGGGACCTGTTTGCATGTGCTGCCTGTCACTTAGAGGAAACCTCATTATGATAACACGCACTCTCAATTCAGACATCAAATGCACAGATAAGACAAGAAGAACATTTTTATTGACAGTAGCTCAAGATACAGCTTTTATGAGATAGCTTATTGGAAGCTGTGGCATTTTACAGAGACGGTGACACCCAAAGACGCACAGACTTAAAGAGAACTCCCCAACATTTTTGTGCACGCTCAAGAAACACATGTTCATCATCTGATCACGCACGACTTCTCTCACTCTGGTTAAAACTTTCTAGGTCAGTTTTGATTTGATCTTTAACAGTTTTATCCTCCTCAGAACTGTTTTCAAGTTGAACAGAATCATCCAGGGTTGGTTTTCCACCTTTCCCTTTTTCCACGAGGAAACACAAGCTTATCTGGTGAATAAGTCTACTCCTTCTCTGAGCAGCTGCTCTCCATCCTCAGTAACCTGCCCTGCGCCGGGCACGAGGTGGGGGAGCTGATCGGGGAGGGTATGTGGGACGAGGAGAAGGAGGAGGTGCGGATCGTCAGGTGCATCCTGAATTCAGCTGTTAGAAAGTAATAGAGAAGAGGGTTGAGGCAGCTGCTGAGGCTCGCCAAGCAGAGAGACACCGGGTGAAACTGTTTCACAGCCAGCCTGGTGGCACAGTCAGAAACGACATCCTGCGATACCATCAGGTAGAGCAAGAAGTTAATGTGGTACGGGGCGAAGCAGATGAGGAACAGAGCGGAGCAGCTCAGCACCATCCGCAGCGCCCGCTGCTTCTCCCTGTTCACCTGCTTCTGCTGGTATTTATCTGTGAGACTGCAGGACGTGTTGGACTGGAGGCGGCTGCGCGTCGAGTCGTTCTGCTTATCCTGGATTTGTTTTCGCCTCAGGGACCAGGCGATGCGGACGGAGCTGTAGCTGATGCAGAACAGAGGGATCAAGAAACCAAACAGCTCGCCCAGAAGCAGCATGGTGACCGTTACAGAGAGGGACACTTTACGCATGGGCAGGTCCTTAAAGCAGCTTCCGTTGGCGGGATCACTTTTGCTTAAATTCGTGGCGAAGGTCATGGGGATGGGTTCGGTGGAGCCCGTAGGTTGCTGGGTGGAGGTGAAGACCTGCGGAACGGGCACGTGAGACACGCCGCTGCTCTTGGTCCGCATCAGGATGAAAGGGGAGCAGGCCAGACCGACCACCACCCAAACGATCAGGCTGATCAGCAGGTCGTAGCGGCGCCGCCATCGACGAGCCGAGAAAGGGTTGAGCAGGAAGACACACCTCTGCACGCTGATGCACACCTGAAAGAGATTTGGCACAAAGTTGTTTTGTGAAATGTGACGAAAGGAAAGACAATGACTTCCTGTTATAAATGAACAGATAAACAGGGATTGACATTATTTTGAGTTCTCATCTGAATGTTCTTGTTCCCCTTGTGAATTTAATTACCGTATTTTCCGCACTATAAGGCGCACCGAAAAGCCTTCAATTTTTTCAAAAGCTGACCATGCGCCTCCGGTGTGCCTTATATATGGATCAATATTGAGTCGCAACTTCACCCACTTCTTGAAGTGATTTTTCGTCAGATCAGCCTTCCGCATCAGTTCCGAAACAGCTTTTTTTCTCTCTTCTCCCTCTGGATATTTTTCAGAAAAGGCTCTGTGTGTATTGTTGAAATATCTTGCGACATTTGAGCCTTTATTGTTAGACAGTTTTTCTCCACAAATTAGGCCTACTGGTAGGTCACTCTCATCAGAGCTAAATGCAAATGAATCTTCCCAGGCATCATTGATTGTTTGATTTTCTTCAGATATTTTTCTTTTCTTACATTTCTCCATACTTGGCCTTGCTGGGGTTGAAAGTCGCGATGAATGGATTGCTTTTTTTGGCGGGTATACCGGCTTTCGCGAGTATGACATTTATTTTGAGCGACGAAAAACAATAAAATATATTTATTCTAATATGTTAAGATCACAATAATATTCCAATTTAGAACTAAAATATTTTTTTTTTGTTTGTAATTTATTTTCCCAAGCCACTCGGAGCCGCAGTATAAGGTTGAAAGAGCTGCATGCGGCTCCGGAGTCGCGGGTTGCCGACCGTTGGTCTAATGGATGCAGAACGTAACCCCAGCCTCTACTGTAGCGCCTTATAATGCGGTGCGCCTTATATATGGAAAAAGTTTTAAAATAGGTCATTCATTGAATGTGCGCCTTATAATGCGGAAAATACGGTATAATATCCAGCACTGTTCTCTGTAAATCAACCTCTTACCAGAAACACTATGGCGGCGTACATGTTGAGGTATTTGAGGTAAAAGCAGAACAGGCACATGCCCTGTCCGAAGGGCCAGTCGTGTGTGAAGTAGTAGTAGATCCTGAGGGGCAGAGACAGGATCTGCGCCAGGTCCGCCAGTGCCAGATTTATCATGAAGATCACCGCCTTGGTCTTTTTGCTGTGGAACAACATACAGGGGAGTCAGACCCTGCTCGTCGTGGGTGATGCTCTGCGTGCTGTCTGAGTACCTGATGTGCCTGCAGAGCACCCAGAGGGCAGTCGTGTTGAGCAGCAGCCCAGGGATGAAGAGCATCAGGTAGAAGTACGTGTACATCTTGTCCATGGTTTGATTCCAGCTGGTTAAATTGTCATTGCACGGGGAGAGGGCTGAGAACCCCCCCAACGATCCGGTCGTGTTTGACGTCATGTTGTGTCTCAGGCGGGTACTGGTGGCATCGCCTTCCTTCCTTCAGCCCGTCGTGTTTTGCTCAGACATTTTTAGCACCTTAAAGAGAAACAGCAGTGAGATAAAAGCGTATGACGGGTACGAACTGCACTTCATCTGGTACACAACACTTCAGAAACAGCTCACAGGTTGCTATGGGTACAATTTCAGTCATCATTTGCAACATTATCTCATTTTAGTCAGTTACAGTGTTACTTAACAGATTATAATCATTCACAGTTTATCAATGATATATTTTCACTGATAAGTAATAATAATAGTGAAAAGAAGTAATACCACTTTTATTATCAATGATCAAACATACATTTCTGAGGACTTCTTGTTTTCTTGATTTGGAAGTTACAGTTGAAAGCTCATATTTGAAACTCAGCAGTGGGCGAAGTGTCAAAACAAGCTTACTTTCAGTTTTGTGCTCGGCAGGTGTTTATGCGCCTATAAAACAACACGTCTACATAAAACCTATCAAGATCCTTTAACGGCAGCAGAATATCCGGGGCCAAGATCTTAATCCGTGGGAGTAGAGAGTACCTTACGTGGCTTCTCAGTCTCGACTTTGTATCTCATGTCTGCAGCTTCAGATTGTTGGTAATCATCAATAAATGAGCGCTAAAGTTTTCCAGTTTTCTGGAAAGTTCAGTCCAAATTTAAATGTGTATGTTGCAGAAATGATCAACATTTTTGAGCAGTTTTATAAATAAGTTAACAGTTTCTTTAATGGTACTAACCTATTCCACCTATTTAAGGTTAATACCACATCTTTAAATCCTGCAATCAACAGCTACATTTACTACACAAGCTCAACTCTTTTAGTGTGAGCAAGAAGATTATGGAGACTGTCTATAAAATCCTCATAGAGGGAATCTTAACCTTCAACATGGCAATGTGGTACGGCGACCTTAACACAAAAAATAGATCCAAGCTACAAAGAATAGTGAATCTAGCCTCAAAAATAATAGGGAAGACACAGAGAAACTTAAGTGGCATTTACAAGGAAGTTATTTGGAAAAAAGCTGCTAGGATAGTAAATGATCCTACTCACCCACTCTGCAGCTTTAGAGTTTAAATGACTTCCCTCAGGTAGACGGTACAATGTACCAAAGGCTAACCGGAACATATTTAAAAACTCATTAAGGCTCTGAATGAGGGCACGTCTCAGTAGACCTGTCTTTTATGTACATGCCCTTGTTGTTCCTCCTTCTTTGCCACTAAGATGTTTTACGTGTAAATGTTAAGTGTTTGTTGCTGTGTCATGTTACTGTTGTTTAACTTAATATTGTTTTGTGTTTCCATAAAGGTTGCATTTCTAAATTTAAAAAGAAAGAAAACAAACCTGAATCTTTGTATAACTATAATGGGACAAGTAGGATCAATTTTTATTCATAGTGAATTGTATTTAGACCGAGATGCAGTGTAAGATACGTGGTAAACCAGTCTGCAGTGGTCTTCCAGATGAATGAAAGTGCTGCTGAAAAACAAACTTTCATGCTGCCGGAGATCAACGGCATTTTCACAAGCCAGCGTAATCATGTCAACCCTTTTACCTACTTCTGCATAAATCAATTATTCTGCAACACTGTCCTTTACACAAATAAGAGCGAAGTGAATATTCATGTTAAGTGAAAACAGCACATCAGGCAAGCATGTTTCATGCAAAGTGTCAGACACGGCGGTGGAAGAGTGACGACTTGAGCTTCCTTTGCTGCCGCAGTCTGGGCACCTTACAGACACCGGATTTGATGTCCTGAAGCGAACGCCTGGATAAAACTTCATCATGCAACAGGACAGCTTTCAAAACGACAGAGAGAAACGCTGTTGCAAGAGTTCTGTGCATAAACCTCAAGGTTGCAGTGATATTTTAAAGACTGTGCACCAGAAAAAGCAACATGAGACACCAATGACAGCGCGCAGAAACAATGACTCAGTTACTGCTAAATGCTGCAGACCGTTGCTGCGCTTAGTTTTCCTTAAAGACATTCTGACAAAGTGTCATATGACATGTGTCGCTGTTCATCTCAGGTTATTTTTGCTTAATTTGAACTGTTTTGCATTTTAACATTTTCATACCGTGATACATAAAAGCATGCACCTTTTTCACATAACTGTAAAATTGTGTTTTTGTTCTTGCTCGGTATGAAGTAAGACACAGAAAAATGAATAAAAATAACAGTACGATAGATCGCGTAGCTACAGCAGAAAATGGATGGAAGAAAAGCAGTGTATTTACTTGGTAAGCAGGGAAGCATCACTCCTCCGAAAGCCGTAAAAAGCGGTCCACACCCTTCCTATGCAAGTCTGACGACGGGAAGATAAAAGAACAGGTAGTTTTTTTGTGGTTTTACTGAAGTTTTGACTCGTATTGATCTATGATATTATTTGTTAATGAGAAAAGAGACTTTTATTTGCATGAAAAGATGCTCGTGAGCAGTCTTATGAACTGCTTTCAAATAAAATCCTTGACAACATTTTAAAGTAGCATGCCACTAAAAAGCAAATCATCAAAAACTTTGCAACATTTTCTATTTGAAAATTAAAATAAAACTTAAAAGTAGCATTTCTTTTACTGAATGTTGACATATTTAAGCGCAAATATCTGACACCAAACATGGCAAGGAACAACCATGCAACTTCTCATTAAGTATTTGTGTATAAAAATGTGTGTCCTCACATTGTGCTCCTGTAATCATCAGCATGCATGCAGAGAAGAGTTCGGACCCAAAGATGAGCACCACTGGGGACCATGTGGTCCTGCAACGTTACAAACACGGACTCCTACTGGAGCTAAACAGTAGCAAACAGAAGCTTCAACACCTCCTGGTGACAATGTTTACAAAAGAAACAACAAACATACATCCCACTTCTGCATCTGAACTTAGTCTTACCCAGCCACCGATGCGGTTTCATGAGTCGGTGGGCTCTGTTGTGGGCTGCTCACAGACTTGACTGGCTCTCGGCTGCTGAAGCATGATGGTGAAGGAAAGAGGAAGCTCTGCCCTTTCAGAGCGCTGAAGTGTTTTTCTGCCGTTTGTTACGTCACTGCTTTCTTAGCAACTGTGCCAAAACAGAACGCTGACATAGAATTGGGGACAGGTGTGGTTAAGAATCAACATAACAGCCGACATGGAGGACGACAAATGGATGTTAGGTGTACTGTCTCGATTCTTGGATGTATCTAAAGGTGAAAATGTGACTGGATGCAAAAAAAAACCCCCATGAGAATTCACTTTTTTCTCTTTTCATCCAACTTGATTACCACAGCTCCTTTCTGACACAATAAAACTGCATAAACGTTGACTCAGTTTGAATTCTGTTGTGTCAAAAATGCAGACGTTTATCTGCTTCCCCAATCACTTGAGCCACTTCCCCTTTTTAATCTGATGCTTATTAAAGTAAGTAGGCAAACTGTATGCATGAGTTTATTAATACGTTGGAACTTTGAAGTGCGTCTGTGTCTTTTCTTGTTTTTTCCCGTGTTGACTGATAGTGAATTGATTGTTTTCAGTTCAACTATTAGCCGTGTCCCACCTAAACAACAAGCCAACTATGTAAAACCACACGTCAGCACAAGAGCAGAGCTTCTTTTCATCCTGGTAGTTTCGTACCTCTAGGTTTGTTTTCACACACGTTGAAAGTAAGTTACTGAGGGTGTACAGGGTTTTCCCATGAGGGTGACTGTATGCATTTCCTGTGCCACTGCTACCAATGCTGAGATGTGTGGCATATGTGTTCATAGTGTTCAGACTGGGCCGGTTTTCACAGATGTACTGTACGTTGTTCCTCATTATGCCCACTAGATGGCAGAAGAGGACACTGTTCAGTTTCCTGAGCCGCTGGAAGCTTTTCCCTCCTGAACCTGTGACAGTCTGCTTCTTCCACTGATGTTTTTACTGCTAAACAATTGAGTACTTTCTTCTGTCAGACTAAGCCTGATCCTACAGAGGGTGAAAGGGGGCTTCTGCATACTTTTACACTCCCTCTCCTCTTATTTCCTGTCCCTCCAGCCCCTTCAGCGGCGTTATCCTCCTCTCTGCTGACACAACTAATAAACTATAGCTTCATTTCTGCAGGTAAAATCCACTTCTGCTAACAGCTCATGCACATATGTTGCTGTTGGGCTTGTGTTAGGCTGGGGTTGCGTGCTAAACCTGAAGTCAAGCTCCGGACATTTTCAGCCATATACATGCAACTTCATCACTTTTCACATTTCTGGATCTGCTGACTCATTCCTGCTTGATGTTGTGTAAGATGGTGATTTTGGGTAAACAGTTCATCCGTACTTTGGAATGTGAGCATATTTGTTGCGTGTAAGAGACTTTGAGCAGATCTGCAGTCTCAGGCCAGATTAAGGCAGAGAGCCCTCATTCAGCAGCAAACAATGGACCATTGCTCCAGTCATAATAAGCATTTGGCCTGTGACACAGCACACAGGCCAAGGTCCTCGAATAAATCAGGGCCGCCCTCTGCTCCACAAGTGGGCTCACAGTGGCCCCCGCGGGGGAAAACCAAGGGCCGGAGCCGAAAAAAAAAAAACCTCCTCCGTGAATTCAGATTTACAATCGCGCTGACAAAGAGCAGTTCATGGGGAGGTTTGAACGAGAGAGCGAGCGAGCATGAGACCCGGGGTCAGAAATAATAAATGCAGCCATAAAAGAAATTCAAAACGGATATTTAGTCTCGTCAAACTTCAACACAAGACACATTTAACTCAGCAGTTCAACACAGTACTGTGTTATACAGTAGTAACAACAGATCTCACACACCAACAACAGTCAGGACATTAATGTTCAGCGTGACCAGTACTCGAGTTGAGGGGGGATGAGGGGGGATGGCATCCCCCCCTGAAATAAAAACGGTCAAAATCATCCCCCCTGAAAAACTGCCATCCCCCCTTTCCATCCCTTATGTCATTTCATCAATGAATGTGGTTTTACTGCTATTACAACATTTAGAGTCATCACCAGAAAAATAACTTATTTGACAATTTTCATGTGTTTCAAGTAAATCTTCACTTGAAATCAGTAGAAAAATCTGCCAGTAGGACAAGATTTATCTTCTCATTACAAGCAATAAAAATCTTGTTCCACTGGCAGATTTTTCTACTTATTTCAAGTGAAAATCTACTTAAAACAGCTGAAAATTGTTGTTTTTTCCAGTGATGAGTCTTGTTTTAAGTGTAATAAGATTTTTTTTACTAAAATGAGACATTTTAACTAGAAACTAAATTTGACTTATCCTGTGAAGGACAGAGGCATATTGATAAGTTCAGAAAACTGCTGCTATGTCATTCCTGCAATATTTCTGCAGGTGTTTTGGTCAGTGCTATTATTTGTAATATATTATATTATTTGTAATCAGCACAAATTATCTGTCCCCATATGATAAAATCCACCATCCCCCCTGACTTTTTTTTACAACTCGAGTACTGAGCGTGACGTAATAGACAGTGACAGTTTGAACGTTCTAACGTTAAGACTTAAGGATATCTTTGTTATAAAAGTACTTAACAGCATGTTTCACAGAGGTGGAAGTAATTGTCCATCTTAAGCACAGTTCAGTGCGTTTGTAAGTGTTTTTTGCGTGTTAAGCCTGAGTGATGACTTGCTCCAGCCTCTTTTAGAGACTCTGAGTGTCTGGACTGTGGCGGGGGTCCTGGTGGGTTTGGGCCTGCGGTCCTGCAGGGCTCTCTAACAATCACAGATACATTCCTCCGTCCTTCGCCGGTGGATTAATCCACAAAGCTCAGGCCATACCTCAGGACTTACCTCAGGCCTTAACTAATCTGGCCAGCTATTTGTTTGCCACCTCCAGGATCAAACAGCTGATTTCTGTATTATTTTTTAAGTTAAGGGGGTTGCCGTCACACAAACACCCCCCCCCCCTCTCGTCTTTCTTTACCATCCTTCTTCCAGTTTGAGTCACAGCTGACTGTCAGATATCACTGTCTCTTTTCCATTGCTGGCCAGCGCCTGGGTGTCCCTGGGCTGTGCGACCGCCGTGTCCTGAGTCTCGGCGTCGCTGCGGGGGGTGCTCTCAGGGCGGGAGCCGGGCCCTTTGCCCCCCTTGGTCAGGCTCTTCTGGAAGCTCTCCGAGGTGAAGTAGTAGACCACGGGGTCCAGGCAGCAGTTCAGAGTGGCCAGGCACAGGGTGATGGGGTAAAGCGTCCGGGCGAAGCGCTCCACGGCGCAGTTAGCCAGCGCCCGGGTCCGCACCAGTGCATACACGAAGAGGATGGAGTTGTAAGGGACGAAGCAGATGATGAAGATGGCGAGATGGACCAGAATCATTCGTAAAACACGCTTCTTGCTGTCACAGCCATGACCGACGGCCACCGGGCGACGGAGCGTCCGCAGAACCAGCGAGGAGCAAACCAAGTTGGCCAAGAGAGGGAGGAGAAAACCCACAATCTGGAATGATGAGAGGAAATAAAATCATGACAAAACTAGGCCTGTGTTGAAAAAATCGATTTCCCAATTCTAAATCGATTCTCATATTAATTCCTAAAAATCGATTAATATGTCTAAAGATCGATTTTTTTTTTTTTTTTTTTTTTTTAATTTATTTATGTACATGTATTTTTTTTTTTTCATCATTACATTACAACTTTTGGTTATTTTTTTGTTTATCCCCAAAAAAGGAATGTTTTGTTGGACACGAGAATAACTGGTGCCATGTTTTTGCCTTTATATATGTCTAAAGGTATGAAAACATTAAAGTGTTATAATTGCATAAATTGTCTATATTTCATTACTTTATATACTGTCTTGGGGTTACATTTGCAAAAAATGCTAAAAACCAAATGCTCAAAAATTTTAAACCAAAATAGACCGAAAATGGAACAAATAAAAACGGAATGTGGGAAAAAATAAAACCGATTTCATCCGTCTCTGTTTCCTCCCTGGATCTGTTTGATAATTCTGACCCACATGATGTTTCCTAAATCAGTTCTATCAGCATTCTGGGAGCTGATTGGTCCTTACAGCATCATTAGCTGCCAATACTTGCTGTTTAATCTCAATATAATACTAGTAGTAATATTTTGCATAACTACAGTCAAATCATTCATGCAACAGCTCAAAAAACAGTTTTAATAACACTAACCCAAATCAATATCGGAATCGAATCGGATCGAATCAAATCTTGATAATCGATTCTGAATCTAAAGAATCGGAATCGAATCGATTCTTGACATTTGAATCGATCCCCAGGCCTAGACAAAACAGCAGGACCTGCTGCGCGTTTAGGTGTTTAGATTAGACGCGTACCTCGATGAAGATGGTGATCTTGGACAGGTAGGTCTTCCAGGTGCTCTTGGAGAAGCCCTCGAAGCATGTGGTGGCTCTGTGTCTGCTGTTGATGGTGGAGAAGAAGGTCACGGATATCCCTCCGCCCACGATGGTCAGCCAGACCGCGGCACACACCAGCGCCGCGTTCCTGCGCGTGCGGATGGAGCGCGAGCGGAACGGGTACACTATAGCCAAGAAGCGGTCCACGCTGATGCAGGTGAGGAAGAGCATGCTGCCGTAGATGTTGGTGATGAAGGCCGTGCCCGAGACCTTACACAGCCCGTCTCCGAAAGGCCAGTGACGGTTCACGTTGTAAAAGACCTTGAACGGCAGCGTGAACACAAACACTAAGTCAGAAAACGCTAAGTTAGTCATAAACATGGTGGTCTCGTTGCGCAGCTTCATCCGGAAGCAGAACACGAAGAGGGCGGCGCAGTTGGTCAGCAGGCCCAGGACGAAGACCACGCTGTAAACCACCGAGTACAAGTTGTACTTGAAGGAGTCGTCGATCCCACAGTCCTCCATTCCCGTTTCATTGATGACCAGGCTAGCCATGACGACGGCTCACGCAGGGAACAATCTCAACCAGAAAAAAAAAAGATGCAGATATCTGTGGATCTGAGATGTCAGCAGGAAACTCTCCAGTCAAGCCTCCTCATCGTGGGCCCTCAGACACACAGATGGAGACCTGCAGAGTCGGGGTGCAGCGCTGCACGGCTGGCCAGTCCGCCTGAGGAGAGAGAAAGGGAAAAAGCACTTGGTCACTTCCTCGCTTTGAAGCTACCGGTGCAGAAATAAACCACTTTAAGACTTCAAGACAGAAGAAAAAGATTTCCTGGAGCAGCTGGAAGGGTCCGGCCTCTGGTTCTGCCGAAACTCAGTCCCCTTTACAGTCTCATGCTACGTACTAACGGCCACCACTAGGGATGGGCGGTATGGACTAAAAAATGTATCACGATAATTTCCGGCATTTATCCCGATAACGATTAAAAAATACCAATTCAACTCCACCTTTGTAACTATAAATCTATCTCGCTCTCAGATCCGCCATGTTTGTTACACAAATCGTCATCAACGGGAATTTATCCTTCTTTCTTTCTTTCTTTCTTTCTCTCTTTCTTTCTTTCTTTCTTTCTTTCTTTCTTTCTTTCTTTCTTTCTTTCTTTCTTTCTTTCTTTCTTTCTTTCTTTCTTTCTTTCTTTCTTTCTTTCTTTCTTTCTTTCTTTCTTTCTTTCTTTCTTTCTTTCAGGCTCATTTCCTTCCTTCCTTCCTACCTTCCTTCCCTCTTCCCTTCCTCTTTTCTCCCTTCCTTCCTCCTTTCCTTGTTTTCTCCCTTCCTTCCTTCTTTCTTCCTGCTCTCTCCTTCCTTCTTTTCTTCCTCTTTTCTCCCTTCCTTCCTTCCTTCCTTCCTTTTTCCCTTCCTTCCTTCCTTCCTTCCTTCCTTCCTTCCTTCCTTCCTTCCTTCCTTCCTTCCTTCCTTCCTTCCTTCCTTCCTTCCTTCCTTCCTTCCTTCCTTCCTTCCTTCCTTCCTTCCTTCCTTCCTTCCCGTACGTTGTGGATTTAACGCAGAACCATAAATCATTTTTACACAAAAACTTTATCAAAGGGAATTTATCGTTTTTACCGCAAGATGACAAATTCTTAGAGGAATTTTTTGGACGGTATATCGTGAACGGTAAAATATCGCCCATTCCCAGCCACCACACAAGGATGTATCACATAGTTCGTCCTGTACTGTATGTGCATTATTCAGTACGCCGGGGCCGGCTGACTCCGGTCCTCGAGGGCGGTTGTCCTGCAAGTTTTAGATGTTTCACCTCTTCAGCAGACTTGAGTAGACCCTGATGGCAAGCCGATAGTAATCCATTTGTTTATGTGTGGATGCAGGAAAACATCTCAGACATGCAGGACAGCGGCCTTCGAGGACCGGGGATGGTCATACGTACGGTACGTGGCTACAAACATCCCCTTTATGTGCACACTGACGGACACTCCAGGGCTGACACGACGCAGCTGTGGACACTTGAGACGGAGGATGACAAAATAGGTCACGCTCCGGGGAAAGGCACTTGTAAAGAATAAAACAGAAAATAAAGCTTCAGACAAAACTAGGTTGCAAAAGCAAAAGAGCATCAGTTTGCTTATCTGAAGCTTGATAAAGCAATAGGACGAATCAAAATCCCAGGATCACCGCGGAAACCACAGTTGTGAATGATGAAAGTGCTTAGTTAAAGTATGCACATCCTCTTCAATAACAGCAGAACACAAAACACTACTGAGGAGCCTTAATCGTACTGGCATCCATACAGCTATAACATCCCAGCAGCACACCCAGACCCTCCATGACTACGTTAATGCAGTCAAAATTCGGGTTATTGCTAATGTTCCGGTTACTGAGACATTCGGAATATTCCGTTTACATGCGTGAGCAAACAGGGTTATCCCTGTATACATGTTAGGGCTGGGCGATATGGACTAAAAGTCATATCTCGATATTTTCTAGCTGAATGGCGATACTCAATATATATCTCGATATTTTTTCTGTGCTATATTTGGGGTTTCCCCCAAAGCATTATAGCATAGCATCTCTGTTAGCTTCATTTTTTCTGAGGCAACCCTTAAAAAAACAATCAGTTTTAATACAAAGCCTCATGCCAAATGTCACACAGGTACCTTTATTAACAGAGGTCTGCACAATATCAAAATGTATAAAACAAATTAAATAAAAATAAACTGCCTGCATATATAGAATAAAAATGCTTCTTGAATAAAATAAAACAAATATCCCTTTCCTGCATAACAATTAAATTAAAATACACTGTACAATTAATACAATGTAGACAGTAACAAGCAGACTTTTCCACTGAGGTTAACATTTGTGCAAATCTCAAATAAAACATTCAAGTCAATTTGTCACAAAATAAGCTACCGGTATATCAAAATCAAAAAAAAAAAAAGATTTTTTTTTTTTTTTTAAATTGATATAAACGATATTGTCTCGTACCATATCGCGTTTGAAAATATATCGATATATATTAAAATCTCGATATATCGCCCAGCCCTACTTCATGGTAATTAATAATTCGGGATATCTGGATCAAACCAGCGACGCGCGGAGAACGTGATGACGCAATTAGCGTCATTTCCGCGTCTTTTTCCTGTATCCAAATTCAAAACAAATGCTGCTTCGCGCAACTTTTCGCTCACCTTCTTATAAATCTCGCTATCCCCGTACTTTCTACCGTCTACAAATGCCAAAATGTTCATATCCTTCATTACATTTATGAAGTGATTAGTCTCCTCCTCACTCCAAAAGTGTGGTGTGGTCTTGCGTTTCTCCGTGTTTATAAGAACTTCCTGGACTCAAAAGACCAGGATTCCTTGCGAACAGAGCATGCGCTGAAAACAAATTAATGTTCCGTTTGATGGGGATATTCCGTTAGGCGTTTACATGATCGAATATTCGGGTTTTAAAAGGAGTAACCCAGGGCTCATATTCAGGTTTTTGAAAAACCGGAATATGAGCAAATTCGGTGTTTACATGGCCGTGCAAATTCGAGTTATTGCCAATATTTGGGTTTTAAAAGGGTCATTGAGTGCATGTAAACGCAGTCCATGTGTGGCCGGGTGGGTGCAGCCCCCGGGGCAGCGGGGCTCGCCGGGGGTTCATGTGGTCTCTAGGATGGTGGAGTGACTGTTGATGAGAGCAAACAACATCTTCGCCTCCACGATCCACAACTGTTGAACCTCAGAGTAAAATCCACTTCCAGTCATTAAAGTTGGTGCGAGGATATCTGGCCGGGCTCCGGCAGGAAGACGTAAACAGGTCGGTACGTAGGAAACGCAGCACGGAGCGGCTCTCACCACCACAGAGCCCCGCTGCACACCAAACACAATAGCTTTGTTTGATTTCATTTACAATTACAGCGATGCACCATTGTGACAGACAATGTATTTTCTTGTTATTTACTCGAATCTGTGTTTGAATGTGCGACGTCGGGGCTGGAAGCAGACTGTTGGGAATGTTTTGAGTTCGTGGAGCACTCTGAATCTCATCCAGCTGTCCAGCTGTACGCTACCAACGCGCTGGATATTTATTCAACGCCGGAAATGGCAGCGCCTCCATTAAGAAAATGTACAATTTGGGTTCAATTTTAATTCAATTGACTTTGTTCACGCAGCTCCGCTTCACAACAAAGGTCATCTGAGGGCACTCGGGGACGACCTCAAGTCCAACCCCGGATTTGTTGGGTTAGGTGTTGTGTAATGGCTAGTTCTTAGTAAATCATATCATCACATGGATGTCATTATAACGTATTAACAAGTTTGTAATCTGTAATGGAAAATGCTTGGAAGCATATCGTCCTGCTGGTTTTTACGCTTATCATAATGAGGATTTGATGTTATCGTGAAACATGAGATGGTTCTTCTCATGCCGACGAAGCTGCTCATTAACTCCATCCGATCTAGTGGTCCATCAGAAGATGCTTTTGGAAGTTTTAGGAAACTATTAAAGTCTGAATCAAACTAGGGAATGAAGAAACTAAAAGCTTCATTTTGATTCCTGCCCCAGCCGTACGGGACGAGGCGACAGAGTGCAACGGTATCCAAGTTAACAGAGTTCAGTCAAGAAAAAAACAAAAAAAAGCCAAAACAAATGACAGCATTCAGCTGCAGGGCTCAGTCCTTAAACTGCTCTCAGGATTTTCCCTTTTGAACTTAACCTCAGTCTTAAAATGGGAAAGTTTACACTTGGACACATTCATTTCAGTGTATTACTCAGGGCCAAGCTGTCTGAAATTTGGAATAAAATAATTAAGAGAAAGACTCTTCACAGCACAATTGCTTTGGGATATTAAGCTGAACACTGACACACCTTAGAAGTGATGCTGACCCCACTTTTATTGAACTTGACGTGTATTATTGCCGCCGATCTCACGTCATCTCAGCCTCTGCTGTTGCTTGCGCTGGTTTTCTCCAGGGTGGACCCGAGCTCCGCCACGTTAGCCGGGGAGGGATTCCTAACTGCCACAGAGCCTGATTTAACAAGTTAAACTGGCCGTATCCTGTGTTACGCAACAGAGTTAAACCAGCAGTGAGGTGGTTTGCTTTTCTGCCTGGATGAGATTCACTTTGTCTCCCCAGCGCACGTACAAAGGGAACGCTGTGAGCGTAAACTCCCAGTCCATCAGCCCTGTCCTGTGCCAGCTGCAGTGTGACATCTTTACTGCATTTTCACACGCCCGCGCGCCCACACCCCACCAAAGAGCTCCTACTAGCCCTCACAATGCCCTCACTGTACCCATCTGCACCAGAAACACTTACATATTTGACAGTCTCTTCATGCGAACACACAAGCAGGAAAACACTCACATGTGCCAGTGTTCACACAGGGTTCTGTGTACTGTGGCCCGGGGCCCGGGACCCCGCGCAGTGCCAGTTTCAAATTCTGCTCGTGATGTTTGCGCAGCGAGCGCCGTCTTGTACCACGATGAATTCAGCTGCAATTACAGTTAAAGGTTCAGAAGGACAACAAAAAGTCTCTTCCTTCCTTTGCTGCAGATTTGGAGCAAAGTTAAGCGTGCTGGGTATTTCTAGAAGGAGTCCTGCCATGGACAGCTGCACAATAACAGGGTTTCCCCCCGCGAACAGCTACGGCGGTGTCAGAAAGAGGCCTCTGGGACCCGCTGATACGAACAGATCAACTTCAGCTCGGCTCACGTCCAGCTGTTCCTTTCTCTCACGTGCCAGGAGCAGGAGGACGAGGAGAGCTGAAGGTGGAGGGCGGGCCGCTCGCTCGCGGTGTTGTTAAAGAGGAAATCTCACTGTTTAAGAGATTACAGTTCACGTTCAAGTAGGGCTGGGCGATATATCGAGATTTTAATATATCGATATATTTTCAAACGCGATATGGTACGAGAAAATATCGTTTTTATCGATTAAAAAAATTAAAAAATAAATAAATACATTTTAATGATTTTAATATAGCTTATTTTGTGACAAATTGACTTGAATGTTTTATTTGAGATTTGCACAAATGTTTTGTTATTTGCACAACTGTCAACCTCAGTGGAAAAGTCTGCCTGTTACTGTCTACCTTGTATTAATTGCACAGTGTATTTTAATTTAATTGTTATGCAGGAAAGGGATATTTGTTTTAATTTATTCAAGAAGCATTTTTATTCTATATATGCAGGCAGTTTATTTTTATTTCATTTGTTTTATACATTTTGATATTGTGCAGACCTCTGTTAATAAAGGAACCTGTGTGACATTTGGCACGAGGCTTTGTATTAAAACTGACTGTTTTTGAAAAAAATGAAGCTAACAGAGATGCTATGCTTACGGGGAAACCCCAATCATGGCACAGAAAAAATATCGAGATATATATTGAGTATCGCCATTCAGCTAGAAAATATCGAGATATGACTTTTGGTCCATATCGCCCAGCCCTACGTTCAAGTAACGTACACTCCACTCATAAAAATTAACACATGAATGCCGAGTCCTCCGTGAACGTCTCAACAGCATCTCTTGAACAGTCACATTCAAGCAGCAGAAGCAGTCACATCAGAAAATGAGTGATTCAGTTCAATCCCTTTTTACACAAGCTGCTGGCTTCCTTTACTAACTTTCTTTCTTTCTAATAATCAGATGCCAGACAGCATCCCAAGACTGCAAAATGAGGTCCCACACGGGTTCGTCTGCAGGCTACAGACTCTGAGAGGGCCCTACCTGGAGTTTACAAGGGCCCGACGGGTTAATTTTCTAAAGTGGGGCGTGTGTTACTGAAACTGTGTGAGACACACACACAATTTGCCATTTTCTGAGCCCGTTTAGTGCACTTACTGGCATCCCTCTTGGGCCCCCTACACTTGGACCACACAGGCTTCCCTTTTGGAGCCCGTAACACTGAAACCATGAGGGACCCATGCTATTTGCCTGTTTCAAGCCCGAGCTCCCCCCCCTCTGTACCCAAACAGCCCACTTTTAATGCAGATGGAGCCCACTCGGGTCCATCTGCCCTCACACTGGACTCAAAGGGGATTTCAGATGTGGCAAAATATCATAGCCATTATTTAAACTACTTAAATTTAGTCTAATTTAAATTATTAAACTGAATTACTTAAATCAGATTTTGGAGAAAATCCACAAGTCGAGCTGTGTGCAGTGTCCCGGCTGCTTCCATCCGTGGCGGTGTTGTGTGAAGTTAAAAAGGGTCTCATTAGTGGAGCTGCATATTCAACAATAGCCCACACAACTGCTCAGTTAGGCCTGAAATGTTTATTTACATACTGCCCCCACACAGTTCCCCTGAAGAACCTCTTTGTCAAGTTCCCTGTTGTAAATCTCATATGTCTGTTTGAAATTTCAGTCCTTCAGTATTTGAGGCCACAGCAAAAGTCTGTGGCTGATGCAGGACAAAGTAAAACTGTGGAAAACAGATGAACCATCCGTGAGTCACCTGATGTTAAGGCGGATTTATGGTTCCGCGTTACACCAACGCAGAGTATGGTGTGCGTCTCCCCGTACCCTACGCCGTAGGCTCTGCGTCGATTTAACGCAGAACCATAATTCAGGCTTTAGTATTGGTAGTTATTGATCCTTTTCATTCAGGTGAAAACTGATATGTTTTGTTTTCTGTGTCTTTTTTTCGCCCAGTTATAAAGAAAAAGTGCAAATGTGTAGAGAGTAAGAGTGGTGACAGCTCACCTCCTGCTGATGTCCGTCAGTCCAGCAGCGCTGCAGCTGTCAGGAGGAAAACACTCCCGACCGTTTCAATCACAACCCTTGCTCTCCAAGCTCCTTCCCGTCGCATTTTCCACCTCTCCGAGTCCGACTGCGCGCTGACCTGCGTGGAAAAAGCGCGCACGCAGCCGCTTATAAACCCCTAGGCGATCCGGCGGGCGTGAGTCCTTCCCATCCTAATCCCGGAGCCGCGCTCCCTCCCGACCCACACTCGGACCCGCAGCATCAGCCCATCAGCCCCGCAAGGGGCGCGCTCCCGCGGCCCGGGGGCGCGCCTCCTGACACAGGAAACCACACAATAGCAGCTCGTCTGCTCGGAGGAGGAGGAGGAGGAGAGAGGGGGGCTTGAACAGAGAGGAAGGGTGTCATCTATCTATTTATCCATCCATCCATCCATCCATCCATCCATCCATCCATCCATCCATCCATCCATCCATCCACTTACCTATATCTATCTACATATATCTACAGTGAAGTGCATCCGGAAAGTATTCACATGACAGCGCTTCACTTTTTCCACATTTTGCTGTCATAGCCTTATTCTTAATTAGCTTAAATTTATTTTTTCCTCAAAATTCAACACCCTATAATGACAACATGAAAAAAGTTTTTTTGAGATTTTTGCAAATTTATTAAAAATAAAAAACAAAGAAATCATATGTACATAAGTATTCACAGCCTTTGCTCAATACTTTGTTGATGCACCTTTGGCAGCCATTACAGCCTCAAGTCTTTTTGAATATAACGCCACAAGCTTGGCACACCCATCTTTGGGCAGTTTTTCCCATTCCTCTTTGCAGCAGCTCTCAAGGTGTCAAGTGTGTGACATTTCCCCCAGTTTGTTTTCTGTTCTGCCCCGCCTGTCTTCCATCTGCCCTGATTGTTCACACCTGTGTCTCGTTACCCCCTTGTGTATATCTGGTCTTGTCTTCCCCTTGCTCCTTGTGGTTCCGTATTGTTTACTCCCTCCATGTTGTCCCATAGTTTTTCGATCCCCGTTTCGGTGTTTTTTGATCCTGTTAAGCAGCGCTTTGGTTTCTGTAAGATAAACCCTTTTTTTTTTGGAACTCCTGCCTCTCG
Source organism: Cololabis saira (assembly GCF_033807715.1). NCBI lineage: Eukaryota > Metazoa > Chordata > Actinopteri > Beloniformes > Belonidae > Cololabis > Cololabis saira. Next base: position 35,428,709 of record NC_084593.1, on the reverse strand, counting down.
CTCTCCTGCATCTGGGTCCTCATCCAACCACTCCGTGACACAAGGTCCATCAGGTTGGATGGGAAGCGTCGGTGTACAGCCATTTTCAGATCTCTCCAGAGATGTTCAATGGGATTCAAGTCTGGGCTCTGGCTGGGCCACTCAAGGACATTCACAGAGTTGTCCTGAAGCCACTGCTTTGAAATCTTGACTGTGTGCTGAGATTCGTTGCCCTGCTGAAAGATGAACCGTCGCCCTAGTCTGAGGTCAACAGCACTCTGGAGCAGGTTTTCATCCAAGATGTCTCTGTACATGGCTGCATTCATCTTTCCCTCAATCCTGACTAGTTTCCCAGTTCCTGCCGCTGAAAAACACCCCCACAGCATGATGCTGCCACCACCATGCTTCACTGTAGGGGTGGTATTGGCCTGGTGATGAGCGGTGCCTGGTTTCCTCCAAACATGACGCCTGCTATTCACACCAAACAGTTCAATCTTCATCTCATCAGACCAGAGAATTTTGTCTCTCGTGGTCTGGGAGTCCTTCAGGTGCCTTTTGGCAAACTCCAGGCGGGCTGCCATGTGCCTTTTACTAAGGAGTGGCTTCCGTCTGGCCACTCTACCATACAAGCCTGATTGGTGGATTGATGCAGAGATGGTTGTCCTTCTGGAAGGTTCTCCTCTCTCCACAGAGGAACGCTGGAGCTCTGACAGGATGACCATAGGGTTCTTGGTCACCTCCCTGACTCGGGCCCTTCTCCCCCGATCACTCAGTTTAGACGGCCGGCCAGCTCTAGGAAGAGTCCTGGTGGTTCCAAACTTCTTCCATCTACGGATGATGGAGGCCACTGTGCTCACTGGGACCTTCAAAGCAGCAGAAATGTTTCTGTACCTTCCCCAGATTTGTGCCTCGAGATAATCCTCTCTTTGAGGTCTACAGACAATTCCTTTGACTTCATGCTTGGCTTGTGCTCTGACATACACTGTCGACTGTGGGACCTTATATAGACAGGTGTGTGCCTTTCCAAATCATGTGCAATCAACTGAATTTACCAAAGGTGGACTCCAATTAAACTGTAGAAACATCTCAAGGCTGATCAGTGGAAACAGCATGCGCCTTAGCTCAATTTTGAGCTTTATGACAAAGGCTGTGAACACTTATTTGCATGTGATTTCTTAGTTTTTTTATTTTTAATAAATTTGCAAAATTTTCGAAAAACCCTTTTTCACATTGTCAATATGGGGTGTTGTGTGTAGAATTTTGAGGAGAAAAATGAATTTAATCCATTTTGTCTATCTATCTATCTATCTATCTATCTATCTATCTATCTATCTATCTATCTATCTATCTATCTATCTATCTATCTATCTATCTATCTATCTATCTATCTATCTATCTATCTATTAGAATAGTTCATGTTGGCTCCATCTCAAGCGGTTGGATTAAAATGTCTCTTTTCCAGGGTGCGGCTTTTATTAAAATGCGCGTACAGGTTTCCTCTTTCATCTTAACTGATATGTGTGGAAGTATAAAGTATCAGGTCTGAGAGGTCACACAACCATTAATCAAATCATCAAATCAATAATCTGCTGGTTTTATTTTTCAAGTTGTACTTACATGGTGCCGTTCAGGTCTGGAGCTGCTGCTGATCCGGTTGAATTAGTCATAATAACATCATAATTTATACATTACATCAAGGATCAATAAACCTCAGGCTTCATTCTTGGTCCATTCCTCTGTCCTCTCTCTTTTACATGGGCACCTTTTCACCAGTGTAAACATGCATTTTTTTACTATTGCATCTTCTGCCATTATGCTGTCGATGAAAAATAGAAAGTTGGATTTTCCACTGAAAAGAAATCAAAGACAAGACGAAGAGCTGTCTGGCTGGGATATAAAACTAACTCGTAGATCACTAGTATCAAAGATAAAGAGCTTGGGTAGCTCTTCTCAGGGCTCTGGGATGTAACAGTTCCCTGAAAACCTGAACTGTTAGCTGAATTACACACTTTCAGAGCTTTAACAACATTTTGCCTTGACTGCCAAAAAGGTCTTTAAGATGAACAGTGTCCAACTGGAGTGAAATTCTTGCAGAAAAAGTGGCTTGATCGAGTTAAGTATTTTTTTTTCCAACACTAAGTGGAAAATAAGTTTAGCAGCAATTTTTTTTTTTTTTAGTTTAGCAGCTATTTAAAAAAGTGCATCATAGCATGATGCTGGGAGGACAGAGGCTGCTCAGGCTCAGCACGAGGAGGTGTTACATGCTCTTTAGCAGCAGACAGCTGCTCCAGTTAGGACGATCATCGACTCTCAGATTACTTTGATATTGTTTTACTCTTTCAGACCTGAGGTAGCTTTAAACTTGGGCGCAGGTCTGCTACGCTCTTCAATCCAACAGATTGTATCTATATTATTAATAGAAATGTCTGCAAGAAGAGGGCAGCAGGATGGCAAAAACTTAATTGAAAATGTTCATCACATTTTAGTTTTATTTTCTGTCAAATAAACAGCAATTTTTCAATTTTTAAATGTGACAGGCATTTATCTAAAGCCAGAGGGTCAGAGAGCTCCTGCTGCTATTGTCCAACAGTCGGCTAACTTTAGATATCATAATAAACCTGCTGTATAAAGGTTATCAAAAAATAGAAAGTCCAATATGAAAGCCCAAAATAGCGACAGCATCTCCAGAGTGGAATGCTAGTGTCACCCAGGCCAAATAAACCATAAACTGCAAGGAGTGATACCTCAGAATAAAAGCAAAGTGCTATTTTGGCTGATCAAAGTGCTGCCACGCCATTGTTACAACACAATCACGATGTCTGAGGCTACTAAAGGAGTTATTTATAAGCAGGTGACAGGGCGGCGTTGGACAGGTTCCCATTGTGTTCAGGCTGGCATTGGGCTCTGTGTGTGTGTGTGTGTGTGAGAGGGTGTGTGTGTGTGTGTGTGTGTGTGTGTGTGTGTGTGTGTGTGTGTGTGTGTGTGTGTGTGTGTGTGTGTGTGTGTGTGTGTGTGTGTGAGAGAGGGTGTGAGGACACAGGGAGAAAGAGGCACTTGACAGAGGGGAAGTGGTCTTTGGGGGTAGCGTCTGGCAGACTGACCACTCCACAATAGCAGCAGCAAGGACAGGACATCCTGCTTACTGCTGAAGTAAGACACACACTGTTTGCACACGCACACGAGGCCACACGCACCAGCAGATGTGCTTAACCCTCTTAATTGTTGGCGTTAAAGAGCATGTGTGTGCAGGAGTCACATACTCCGGTGAAAACATATTACCTCAGTTTCATAACTCTCCATTAGGTGAGTTTCAATTTATTATGGCTGGATGGGTTCAGAAGCTGCAGCCCACACCCCCCCCCCACCCCTCGCCTTACTCCTGCACCAACCTCTTAATCTGCTCACTTCAACATATCAACACAGTTTGGATGAAAAAGCATGGAGAAGTTTTGAGCGATAGCAGCTGGAAGTAGGTCTCTGGACTATCTCCAGTCATTTAAGCGAGAGATCAATGACGGAGACACGTCTCACTACTTATCTTCGGTATCTTCAATGGTTGCAGCTCGGTGGAAATTGGCTGTAGATAGAGAGGAGCTGGAACCTGATGAATGTGATTATGGGGGTTGAGGGGAACACGGATGACCGGTGCTACCATGAAATTAGACGGGCCGCTCCTTCATTTGCAAGATTACCAAGGCGAGTCCCACCCATGGATTAAATAACAAATAAAAGTTAAATGAGACTCAGAGTCACGTCAGAGTTGGTGAGTCTTTCCTGAGGAAAACCTTGAATGTATAATACAACAACAAAAACCATCTCTCCTGCTCTTTTACTGAACACATCACCCATAGCATCAGTAAATGTGGACTTTCCTTCAGGCAGCCATATTAATATGTTTTATTGGTCCGAGCATCATCTCCTTTTCCAGAACGGGCATGTCTGCATCTGCTTTTCTCTGCGTGCATGTTTGATGATGGCCTGTATTTGCATTTCTTCACATAAATCCTGTTAAATCTTTGTCCCAAATGCTTCTGCTCATTTGTTTATCGTTGCTTTTGCCATATTTCATATTTTATTACTCTGATTACCTAACCTTATCCTGCTTACCTTACCTAATTAAGACACAAATAAGAAGAAAAAAACAAGAAAAAAACAACAGAAAATATCTTTTTATGACACCTTATGTTGAATGACCCTCTTGACAGGGTTTTATTATATTTACTTTGTGTCAGCTGACATGTCTCGTATTGAGGCTGCGTTACGTGTTACGTTACGTGCAGCTACAGTTTCAGGTCAGCAAATAAATTAGAACATTTATGGTTGTGCATAGGTTTTCCTTTCCTTAGTCTGGGGCACAAATGTTGCTATTAAATACAGGATTTCTTAAAAAACAAAACAAAAAAAAAATAGTTGATAGAACATTCTTCAAATCCTATATTTTGGCTTGCCAAGGCTTGTAAGATCCCGGAGTTCATGCTCATTCCACCTATCAGCGACTCCTCCAGTCACGGTGTCTGACCCCAAAACAATGTGTTTCAAGGTGGCTGTGCTGCTGTCCTGTAATGATACGTGTCTGTGGGACACCGACTGTCCGACCAACCAGGTGCAAGGAGACAAATCTAATAAAATCCGAGCAGAGCTTCAAAGACTCGGCTGACATTTCATAATTGGATCAAGTGATACACATGTAAGGTTAAACAGGAGTTCAGCATTATCCCCCCTGTCCCTATACGCGCCTCCCTCCTCTTTCTATGTGTTTGGTAACGGTAACTAAGCTGGGCTGCCCGACCGAGGCTTTGTGACTCACACCGGCGACAACAAAGACCCCATTACTGCAGCCCCGCTCCTCCGCCCTCCTCTGTCCCTGCATCTCCCGTCTTTTCCCCTCCGTCCTGCCCTCTTTTAATGTGATGATGACTGTATTTCCTTAGTTTCCTCCGCTCGCCTCAGTTCATCCTTGTATTCAGTGGCTCCATCAAGGTTTAGGAGCAGCCCCTGTCGTGCTATGCATACCTCTGCCCTGACAACAGTGCTGAACAAAGGCAGCAAGGCCACACAACACAGGCTTTGGGGAGGGTTTGGGGGCTTTATGGACTGATATTAACATGAATGCATCCCTGGCCTGAGAGACCGGTTCATCCGCGGCGGCTCAGGCCGCAGACACACTCCCTCTGTGGCTGCTACATCTCCAGATTGAGCAGAAGTTGTTTACTCCACAGAAGGGATAGGAGTGGCGTGAGCAGCCACGGGTGAGAGCCTGTTCCCCAGACTGAGAGGAGAGGCAGACAGGCTGACCAGGCTGACCTCAGCCGGGGCAGACAGAGCTGCTTGTTTCGGTGATGTAACAGGCCGATTGACCCCATCTAGGGTACAGACAAGATCACCTCTCAAAGATCCTATCACTTCCTTTCCCATATACGCTCCTCTTGAGGAGTAAATTGGCACATCTCAAGGGGAACAATTGGATTTTGTTCACTTCTTATCTGCTTTATTGGCATGACCCAGCAGATAAGGCCTCCTGGTTACAGCCGGGCCGTTTTATGAGCTGCAGCCAAGCAAGCAGAATCATTTCATGTCCCTCATGACCAAAGTGTTTAGTTGGAATCTCCTTATCGTTAACAACAGAAGCGCGGTGGTATCTATTGAGCTGTTCAGATGTGTCTGAATTTTTAAATGTAAATCTAACACAGAACATCTTCAGGAAAGCAAAAGCTGCTTATGAATCATGAACAGAAACGCAAACCTTCTTCTCTAACTTTTCTTTTTTTTTCAAAATAGGACTCAAAAAGCAGAAGAAAGTGCATGTTGAAGCAACAAAACAAGATAGTGAAAACCATATATATGTATATATATATATATGTATATATATATATATATATATATATATATATATATATATATATATATATATATATATATATATATATATATATATATTATAATATATAATATATATATATAATATGAATAATATATCAGATATGAATAATATAATATAAATAATATATCAGAGTCAGAGTCTGAGTCAGAATCATTTTTATTGTCCCTCGAGGGGAAATTCATTTAGCAGTATGGGAAAAACAGTCATCATAAAAAGACAGACATACAATTAAGAACAATTAAAACATCAAAAACATGACATAGTAACCATAATAAACGAGTGAAATATATTTATATATAATATATGTAATATTTAAAATCAGTTCTTCTTCAAGCAACTTCGAACCAGTTGACCGTGGATACTGATGGGTGTGTCACAGACAGGAAGTGTACAGAAGTCTTCAGCATTTTGTTTAGTTTAAAGCATTTATCATGGTGGGAATACAGTATTTAGATGCCTCCAAACCTTTCCTGTTAACTACTGCAGTTGGTTTTTACATGTATGATACATTCATATATGGTATTGGGATACCTATTATAATTGTATTATAAACTGTATCGTACTGCTTGTGTTTTTTTCTTTTATCAAAGTGATTTTTTAAAAGTAACATAACACCGATATGTCATCCGAGTTTTGTGTCGATGCACGTGAGGTTTTACCTCTTAACTTACGCTTTACTTGAGCTTTGTGCAGGAGGCATCCACGTCTGAACCCTTCTGTTTTGGTCAGATTGCCCAGTTGCTGGAGTTGTAGCTATGGCAATGCACGTCCATGAATCTGGGGGGGGGTTGCAGCTTTTGAAGGAGCACTAAAGGACGGCGTTGTTTTAGTTTGGCTGTCGAGTTCAAATATCAACAGCCCTTCCACAAAAATGAGGTACCCCACCTTTAATGGGCCCTCACAAAGTCCGTTGGGTAAGAGTGGGGAATTGTGTTTGCTGTGGGGGCTGCCAAGCACCTCCAACCAAACCTTGTATTTTTATAAAATTTAATTAACTTTATTCTATGTTGTTGTATGTGCGATGCACCGCGTGTGGAGAAACAGGCAGTAACATGTCATATATGTCAGGACGCTGGCCTTGTGAAGCTTTTCATAAAGAATCCATGTTGATGTAAAAAAAAAAAGACAAAGAAAGCTGTGATGGCTGCCTTTTTCTTTTCTTTTTTTTTCAAAATACGACTCAAAAAGTAGAAGAAGTGCACGTTGAGGCAACTTAACAAGATGAAGTGAAACACAGGTGTTTATTAACTCAAGTTCAAATGTGAGTCCTGTGACGTTCCTCTACCTGCCTTATTTCACACACATATATATATATATATATATATATATATATATATATATATATATATATATATATATTTGATTGTATATATCTGTATTTTAGTCATTAGTTCAATACTAATTTCAGTTAAGAACAAGGTAAATTACAAATACTTGCCTTGTGTTTATTTATTCTTCTGTTTTAACAAGTTGAAACGCATTTATTATGCAGAATGCCTCACATACAATAAGCTGGTTAACTAGCATCATATATCATCTCAAATAAAGGGTTGTATCTTTAGTTTTGGTAAGAGGTATGTTTTCTGAGCACGTTACACCGCCTAAAGGGGGCGCTGTTGAGCCGCATGTCGAAGTAAGAGGATATTTAGCACATTGTACAAAGTTGCAGTGTTTGATGGGGTTTGATATATTTGTGACTGAGAAGTGTAATGATTTTAGTACATAACCAGCCTTTCCCATCAATCATTTCAATATACAAGCCTATAAACTACACATGCCACCTCACTGTCTTACATTTTGTAATTAACCATCCCTCTTCTGTCCTCATTCAAAGTCAGAAGTTCACAAACAAGCCAAACAAGAACTTCTGTTACCTCCCAAAGTTTGGCCTATCACATTGTTCACTCAGGAGTGACAGCCATGTGTAGATCTGCCGCAGCAGAGAGCATCCTGGGAAGGAAGCGGCCACCCTTCTTTGGTTTGTTATCCCTGGGTTTCCCGCCTTAACTGATAATTTCAAGGGAACACTTGAAGCTGCTCACATACACAGACACAGACCTGCTAATTATCATGGTGTATACACTGAGGGCCTCAGGCCTCCTCAGGACCCTCAGCCTTTTGCACCAGCTCCTTAGAGCAGCTTCCCTGCAGAAGAAGACTGGGCTGTGTTTTACTTCCTCCTGCTGGGCATAGTTTGTGCTGCAGAAATAAATATTTAGGTGCAAGTTCTGCCCTGGACAGTAGAGACGAGACCTTATTTACAATTAAAGAATGTGTGAAGTGTGCATCTTCTAAGCTCGGCAACGAGCTGCTGGGACATTTCCTGGACTTGGCTAAATCAAGGTTGCGAATAACCTTCAGCAATCATACGTATGTAGGCTTGCTGATGGAAATCACTTTATTGATCATTATGACATTATCATGTTGTGATGTTTAGGTTGGTCAGTTCAATTCAATTTTATTTATATAGCGTCTATTACAACAGAAGTTGTCTCCAGGATCTTTCCAGAGAGCCAGAACATGACCCCTGAGCAATTATTACATAAACAATGACAGGTAAAAACTCCCCTAGTGGGAAAAAATGTTAAAGGAGCATGAGGCAGGATTTATGAAAAAAATCCGTATACATTTTAAGTTTTCTAGTAATAATGTCAGATGAAGCGTTTCAAACGAAAAAGAATGAGCCCTCTAGTGTAGCTCTCCGTTGCCTTGAACAGGCTGTGTGCGGCAAAATGCGCTGCAATTCTGGGCCCGATATTCCCGCACTGTCCTGCGGATGTGATTCTTCCACAGCCGGCAAACGACCCAGCGCCACTCAAAGCCCACTAAAAAGTGCTACCAAGAAGAAAACGAAGCCTTTATCAGAGACAAGTCGCGAGTCGAAAAGAAATTACGAGCAAAAACGGGCAGGCACACGAGTAAACATTGGATACGCGTTTGAGTCATGGAGGCAGCTTCAACTTGAATTGGGACTGAAAACAGATGCTGACATTGCTCATTTCCTACTGACCAGGTAAGATAACATTGTAAGTCATATTTAGAGCTTGATTTGAAAATCACATGAGATTACCAAGGAGTCGGAGTGGCCTAACGTGCTAAGTAGCGTTAGCCGCAAAGAAGTAACTTAGTCCACAGCTGTGTAGCAGACAGTGAATGGTTGCTGACGCCATACTTGTTCACTAAAGTTAGACTAAAATGAACATTGTTAGTTACTTACTTCGTCGCTTGACATGATGCTTGAAGAGGTCTTGCACACGTCACGTAAACACCGTAAACAACTCAGTCACATCACCTGCATTGCTGTGAGGAGTCCGTGCGCGCTCCCGTGCCGGCTTCGCTGTTGGCTGCAGTAACCCCGACAGTCGTCGTGGCGCTAATGAGTCTCATTTCTTATTCTTGCCTCATGCTCCTTTAAGCCAAACAGTGTCAAGAAAAAACTCCCCCCGACTGCAAGTCAGGATGTCAGTAGATAACAGACATCTATACAGACAGGTGGAGCAAGCAGTGGGGTGATCAGACGGTGGGACTGCAGTTGAGCATGCAGCTCCTGAAGCTCTGGCCTGCAAACAAACTAGAACACTGGAGAACAGTGATGGTTATAAAACTGTAATAATATCTGAGAAACTGAGTCAGAACTTAGTTTTAATGCATGATTTAGTGCAATGCAAAATTTGAGTGCTTGCAGGCAACAACGTATTCTGGAAGTAGGAGGCAGGAACAAAAGGATTGCGTGCTGAGGGGAGCCACGAGACATCCCTGAATAGGAGGAGTCGGACCAGCAAACCAGCCGCTGAATAAAACGAAAGAACCTTCTTCATTTTTTTAAAGCTATAAACAAATATTAGACTGCTGTTATTGATATGTACACAAAGTGGTATGGTTACATATTAAATGTTTGGTTAGTTGACAGACTGTATTTTACACACACAGGTGCACTCCTTTGAAATGCCTGTTCGTGTCACTGTGTTCGGCAAGATTGTGGTGGGAGTAGTGTGACAAACATATTTGAAGGGATATTTCCATCTGCAGTACTTAGCGTGTCATCACAGTGAAGGATTCTGATGGGGCTCCAGACTCCAGACTCATCTGAGTAACGGCCACAGAAGCACATTTTCACCATCAGAGGCTCATTCAGAAGAGCTGCCTCAAGTGTCCCAGACCACCTGCTGATGCATCCGTCCCCTTGTCCCTTTACGGTGGTTTTCCTTGTCATCTCTGCATCAGTGTGACAACAGACATTACTCACCATTTATTGTTGTGTTTGAAGTGGTTATGACAAAGACGCCGTCACGTTTACGTCACAAATACAAGTAATTCCCTTACATGGCTCCTCTTTTATCCTTCTTTGATCATCTTCTGTGACAAATTTCAAAACGCAAGGATAATATCAGCAGCTGCTACATCTGCCATCCCTGTTCTCGATACTCTTCCAATGCTTAGTGCTCGGCATTCGTCTCACCAGTTTGACTCATACACAGAAAATGTGTTTCCGACAAGTGTGCGCACTAAATAATAGCAATCAGCAAGCTGAAAGGTTGGGTCCATGGAAGGCATTAAGCAAATTAACTGCAGGCCATTTCCATTCATTAAAAATGCCACTACTTAGCTACCAGATTGGGTTTAGCTGTTAACAGTGACGCAGAAAAATATAAACAGGAACCTTAAAAGAGAGCTGTGTGTGTGGGGCTACAGCTCGATGCCGAGAGCCCTCGACTGGGCTTGTCTGGGTTTATTAGCTACATCTGGCGTACCTAAGCGGCCAGTGAAAACACATGGTGCCTAAAAAAGGAGGAGTAGAGGGAAGAGGAGATTGATTCATGCAGAGCGGTATAGGGAGGTTTGGTTACACAGTGTTGGATGGGTGAACCTTGAGTAAGAGGGCTTGAGGCGCGGCTGCTAAAACATTAGATCACTTCATAAACTTCCTGAAGGTAGCCTGTGGAGGGCTTTGGTTGAACATCACTTATATGGCCACATTTCACAACATTAACAGGCCTGTTACAACACTAAACTCCAGCTAAAGTATTTATTAGAGCCTTTTTACGATCAGTGTCATCTCATTTCTCAACTGAGGATGCACTTCCGGAGAGACAATTATGTACGTCATAAATCACAAATAAAAATAATAAATTGTAAAAAGAAAAGGAGAAAAGGCTTCTTGTCACTTAGAAACTTTATTTTTTACTAGATGAGGTTTGATAAGACATGTCTGGCACGTCCTGCTGGCTAACCTGAGCACTCTTCAATTGTTAAATAAATAATATATACATATACTCTTGCACTCACACTCTTTTCTTGCTCTTTTACATAAATATTTCAATTTTCAATAGAGAGAACTCACAGCAACATCTGCATACTTCACAATATATAAAGTATCAACAAACATGAAAAAATAACAGAATAATGTCATATTTTTACATATATGGACCTTTTGTGACTGCTGTGCTGGGCTGCACCTTAGTTCTGTTAGTGGTGGCTGTTATGTGTCTCAACTTGCTACTGTACAAGTTTGTTTCTTCCTCGTTGAATTTACAGGAAATGATTAAGAAGACGTTCACACCTAGGTGTATAATGTCTGTCAGCTGGTGGTTCAGGTCACGGTGAAAGCGACACAATAAAGACGAGACACTTGTCCCTAAACCGGCAAGACTGGAAGTGTCAGGTTGAGATCAGAGGAGGAAGCTCCGCCGCGATGACGATAGTCCAGACTCAGAGTTACACAGGGAGAATGACGAGTCTTGGTCAGACGGGTAACCAATAAGCCGATAGTCATCGTTGATGAGATCATGTGGTCGTGGGAACGTTACAGAAGGACAACCATCCCTGCAGCCGCACCAATCCAGCCTGTATGAGAGACGGCTTAAACTCACTTAAACTCACTTAAAGTCGCTGGGAGACTAGACATTAAAGATGGTGCAAGAAAACATAAAGCTAATTTCAGTTTGAGAAAAAAAAAAAATCAAGTTAGGGTGTATGTTTTAACAAAACACCATAAAACAACATCAAGGTGAGGCAAGAAACCACAGGAGTGGTATTGGAGCAGCACTGTCCTGCAGTCACAAAGCTCTTATATGCAAACATTTGCAAAACACTACATAACAATTTACTTGAAGATTTACAAAACAAATTTGTCTAAAGACTCAAAGTCTGAAGTAGGGCTGGGCGATTTTGGACAAAAATAAAATCCTGATTTCTTTCTCTGAAAACCTGATTTTCGATTTCGATTTCGATTTTTTTTGGTAAAACTACAAAAGACAATGGAATAAATTGTTTCAAATATTTTATCTTTATTTTTAAAGAAAAATAGCAAACAAATTTCCCTATTGGGAATGAAGTGCAATTGAAAGATACTGTAAATCCTCCTTGAGTTTAGTAAAGTGACAACATTTACAATTTTCTTGACCAAACAAAGATGACCAGACGAGCTCTGTCTGTAATGCAGCCAGCTGCAAAAAAGGAAAATCGATTTTCCGATTTTCCTTTTTTTAACATCGATTGTGATTAATAAATCCAATTTAGATTTAAAATCGATTAATCGCACAGCCCTAGTCTGAAGCATAAACTTGAATGGATTTAAAGCTTCTAGTCCACTTTTAATGAAACGAACTCTTTGTCCTCCGTGGTTTACTGTTAAACACAGTGTAATGCAACCAGGAATTCACCATCCACAGCATCCTCTTCAGGCAGACGGAGATACCGGGCAGTGATGAGGGGGGACCCTGCTGTCTGAAGTCCTGCAAATGTCTTGAGTAAACCTGAAAGACGAGTTCGAGCAGCACCAAGATCCACACCAGATTGCAGCTGAGCCGCGTCCAGTGAGACGTCCTGATCCTGCGAGTCTGCAGCGGCCAGCGCTGCACCAGCATGGCCTCCAGACCCAGCAGGCCCAGCAGGAGCAGAGAGATGAGCTGGTGAGCATCCAGCAGCTGCTGACAGAGTATGCTGGCAGTGTCCCGGCACCAAACGGACCCCTCCCTCCTCGCGTGGCTGCTGTCAGCTTCACGGCCCATCCTTCTCTTCATCAACTGGTCCAGAGCCATCCCCAGCTGGAGCAGCCAGCGCAGCAGCACCAGACTGTCTGCCAGAGCCAGCTGGGCCAGCAGCACCGTGGAGGGCTTGGTGGAGATGTGAGGGGAGCGCAGCAGCAGCAGGGCCCACAGGCTGAACGTGCAGCCCACTAGCAGAGGGGGGGCGGCTCCGTGGGGAAGCAGCAGCACAGTTATCAACTTCAGCAGTAAGAAGCGGCGCAGCCATCCCCTGGAGGCGGGCAAGCCTCCTTCTGTGACGGAGCCAGGCCAACACCGGGAGCTCGCCTGCCACACCGACTGTAAGACTCGATGTGATCTGCAGAGTTCAACATGTGGAGATTAGTTCAGAGAGACGGATCTCATTTTAGATTAGATTAGATTAGATTTTCCTTTATTATAGAAATTCATCATTGTAACAGCAGCAAGACAAAAAAAAATACTGTATCAGTGCTCCACATGCACACACTCATGCACGTACTCATGCACGTACTCATGCAGGCACCGGCTCATTTCTTCCATATAAGTCTCTTCACAACATTCTTTCAGAAGATAAACTTCAAACTGCACATTACACACTACATTTAAGTCTGCTATGAAACGAGCTATAACCCATTTTATATAGATAGATAGATAGATAGATAGATAGATAGATAGATAGATAGATAGATAGATAGATAGATAGATAGATAGATAGATAGATAGATAGATAGATAGATAGATAGATAGATAGATAGATAGATAGATAGATAGATAGATAGATAGATAGATAGATAGATAGATAGATAGATAGATAGATAGATAGATAGACAGACAGACAGATATTGAACTGAATACAGACAAATCATGCAGACCTGATATCGTACAGTGAAGGGGACACCTTGTCAGGACTCACCTGTGCACAAAAAGGCAGTTGAGATTGAAGTTCATGGTCCCTTTGTCACCTGGTTCCCATGTCTATCCCTTCTCCTGGCTCGACTGTGACAGAACTGAAAATGTGTGAGGATTCACCTCTCCCTCGTCTTTATGATTGGTCGCTTCAGGTGTTTGATTCATCTCCAGCGGCTTTGTCGACACATGCCATCATGTCTCTGGCGGAAAGTCATGCAGCAAATGATTCATGGTTCTCAGTTTATGCTCGCGGGCATTGTCTTGCATCACTCACAGCATTCAACTGGCTTTTCTCTCTCTCTCTCTCTCTCTCTCTCTTTCTTTCTGGTAACACAGAATCACGAAAGGAGTCAGTACCTGAGAAGGATTAGCCATAATGCTTCACTTACAGTTTTGACATCAACATCAAACAAAGAGCTTTTCATAATGTCTTACATGAAACTGACCCCCCAAAAAATAAGATTTCTTACACAGCTTTTTGACTAATTTAGGCTCCTGATTCACTGAAAGGTAACAACTCACCTGTCAGTTGGATGTTTCACGTGTAAAACAAACATCTGTATCCACAACAACCGGGGTGTGAACTCTTTTCCAAAGCCGTCCAACTGGGATATTCATGTCTAAACTGATGAATCACTCGTCTCACTGTGGGTGTTACGATTCACGGGACTTAAAACAGTTAATAAAACAGCACACGAGCAGGACTGGCTGATTGTTTTATTTCATATATGAAAAAGAGAAAACAATATACTGTAAATGCAATTCAGTTTCTATTCATGAAAAAAATGAAAGGGGGCATTAAAGGGGAAAAACACGGTTTTTCTTGTTTTAACATATATAAAGTGGTCTCTCCTCACCCTGCCAGCAGAGGGGAGACGAAATCCCATGAATTTCTGCAAGGTCTGTGACCCCCGCCCGACAGAATCCCCCAGTGTCACGTGATTTTTTTGAGCGGTTTAGAATCTGCTCCTGTCGTGACGTCACGACGGGAGCAGATTTCCATAGGTTCAGCCTCCGCTGCTGAAACCACGCCCACAACCAGCTCTCTCCGCCGGCTGGAGCTCCGCCATTGTTCAGCAGTGGTTTTCCACCGGTTTCAACAGCGAGGGAGAGTTAAAATGAGGTTTTGCATCGACATTTACCCTCATAAAAGGATCAGTTCCAACAGCACGGACCCGGCAACTGCACACGAGTCAGCGGTAAGTTAGGTTTTTTTTAATGTTATTTATATTTGTATGATCTTTGCATGGGCTAAGTATTTAGCTTAGCTCCGGAGCACCGGGGCCGCATGCGGAGCTGCCGGAGCTGCTCACGGACCGGACCGGTGAGGAGCCCCCGGGCCCGGAGCTCCGAACCCGGGGGCTCCGGGGGGCCGGCGGCTCAGTACCGTTATACATTTTTCTTCTGTGGTTTCAGATTTTCCAAGCAATGCACCTGGAGCTGTTCAACGACACATTCAGAAGACGCGCGGTCCTTCCTTGAGCCAGCAATAGTGCATACATTTTATTTATATATTTTAACAATAAAGTTGCCATTTGTGAAAATTCAGTGTTGTGATTTCTTTACAGTTAACATGATTCATTTGTCTTGTAACATAAGAAGTGAAATGAAGGAATTGGAGTAAATAACCGTGGTGTACCTGTTTAGAATTAAATTCAATCTTCCTGTGTGAAGACGAGGTAACTAAAGGCTGATTTATGGTTCCGAGTTTCACCAACGCAGAGCCTACGGCGTAGGGTACGTGTCGATTTAACGCAGAACCGTGGACACGCTTTGCTACGCAGCCGCTGCTCTTCTCCCCGGAGCGACGCTTTGTCTCCTCCCCTGCTACACGTCATTTAAGCAGCCAATCAGCGCAGAGCCTCATTATCATAGCCTCGCCTCCCCTCAGAATGAAGCACAGAAAAAGGCTTTAGAAGCGGTAAAACCAAAGACACGGCCCAGAGACTGAATTTCTAATTTATGTAGAAAAAACAAGCTTTAGATTGTTTTTAAGACATTCAAGGCCTGTTTAAAATATACATTAAATGCCATAATATTTCCCCTTTAAACCAAAAAAGTGCACCATCGGTCCAGCTCTGAGGTCTTTACACCGACTGTCTGTCCGTCAGAGGATAGATTTTAAAGTTCTGATGCTGGTCCATAAAGCTCTGAATGGTCCAGGACCAGAAATACATCAGCGACCTCCTGACCCAGTATGAACCTTCCAGACCCCTCAGGTCATCTGGATCTGGGTTGTTATCAGTTCCCAGAGTCAGAATCAGCCATGGAGAAGCTGCATTCAGCTTCTATGCTCTACATGTCTGGAACAAACTCACAGAATGCATCAGATCTGCTGGAACACTTAAGTCCAGGTTGAAGACTCACCTGTCCTCAGCTGCATCTGAACAAAGCTCAAGCACGTTTACTTTTAAGCTTGAGTTTCAAAAACTAATCATATTTTAACAATTGATTTTATGTATTGTACTTATGTCTTTCTTGTTTATTTAAATTTTAAATCGTGCTTTCTATTTATGTTGTATCCATCCATCCATCCATCTTCTCCCGCTTGTCCGTTGCCGGGTCGCGGGGGCAGCAGCCTCAGCAGGGATGCCCAGACTACCTTCACCCCAGACACTTCCTCCAGCTCTTCCGGGGGAAGTCTGAGGCGTTTCCAGGCCAACCGAGAGACATAGTCTCTCCAGAGTGTCCTGGGTCTTCCCCGGGGTCTCCTCCCGGTGGGACATGCCTGGAACACCTCCCTAGGGAGGCGTCCAGGACGATCCGGTACAGATGCCCAAGCCACCTCAGTTGACTCCTCTCAATGTGAAGGAGCAGCGGCTCGACTCCGAGCTCCTCCCGGGTGACCGAACTCCTCACCCTATCTCTAAGGGAGCGTCCAGCCACCCTGCGGAGGAAACTCATCTCGGCCGCTTGTATCCGAGATCTCGTCCTTTCGGTCACTACCCAAAGTTCATGACCATAGGTGAGGGTAGGTGAGTAGATTGACCGGTAAATCGAGAGCTTCGCCTTTCGACTCAGCTCCCTCTTCACCACGACGGTCCAGTACACCGACCACATAACTGCGGACGCTGCACCGATCTGTCTGTCAATCTCACGCTCCATCGTTCCCTCACTCGTGAACAAGATCCCGAGATACTTGAACTCCTCCATCTGAGGCAGGACTTCTCCACCCACCTGGAGAAGGCACGCCACCCTTTCCCGGTGGAGAACCATGGACTCGGTTTTGGAGGTGCTGATTCTCATCCCTGCCGCGTCGCACTCGGCCGCAAACCGCCCCAGCACATGCTGAAGGTCCCGGTCCGATGAAGCCAACAGGACAACGTCATCCGCAAAAAGCAGAGATGAAATCCTGAGGTTCCCAAACCGGATCCCCTCCGGCCCCTGGCTGCGCCTAGAAATCCTGTCCATAAAAATTATGAACAGGACCGGTGACAAAGGGCAGCCCTGCCGTTATGTTGTAATGTCTTTGTAAAGCACTTTCGCACATGAATCTCCTTATTGTTGAATTGTGCTTATACATACAAACTAAAAAAATCTCATTTGTATTATAAAGTGTTAACCAACTCCCTGAAGTGCTGTATACATAATAAACGCATTCTTAAGAATCCAGGCGTTTGTGTTTTCTGGAATTGTGATGTCAATTCAATTTTATTTATTCTCTTTTTCTTCTAACTAAATGGCTCATCAGAAACATCTGACTCAACCGTGATGTGAAGCTTTGAAGCCATCGTCAAGCCTCCCAGCAGTGATGATACTCGGCCGTGACTCAACGCCCGTCTGTAGCTAAGTATAGGCTCTCAGAGCTGGTGACAAACTTACTCCACTTGGCTGGGTTGGATCCAGACCCACTTACCACATTTGGAAGTTGATTTACACAGCTCCCGTCAGGAAAAATACCAACTATTACAAGCTTAATAATCTAAACAAAGTTGACATTTGTTGGCAAAAAGCTGTATATGTCTTATGTCAGTATCATAACTGAAGCCATGCACACCCACTCCAGCTCCCTGCCTTAATGTTTGCTTTACTCTCAGGGGGACCAGAGTTCCCTTAATCAGCAGCACTTTGGAGCATTTTGTTTTTGCAACAATCGCAGTCTTTTAGGTGGTGGTCATGTTTGGGCTATCTGGGATCCCGCTGCAAAGTCTGACATGAGAGAAACACAGGAAAACACACAACGGGCAAGTCCAAGCCTTTGAAATCTGCAAGAAAGAAAAGAAACAAACAGAAACGGGAACAGAGAGAGACCCAAACGGCAACCATTCCAGGTCTCTAAAACTGAAGTACTAAGCTACGATTATCTGTCTGGCGGGGGTGAGCATGTCAGGTGAGCGAGCAGGTGTTTATGTCTCTGTAAATGTGTGCGTGCAAAGTGAAAAAAAATGCTTTACCTGAACTGTTTATCAGAATCTTAAGGACTCGTCATCATTTTGGTGTGATTAAAATCAATGTGCATCCCTTGTTCTGGGTCATTTCCTGCATCGAGATGCGATATGTATTTTCTGACCCACTTGCATACAACTGCTTAATTAAATCTACTGAAATCTGGCTCATCTCTCAAGTCTTATTCCTGGTAATTTAGATAGTTTCAGTCCAGATGTTCAACTAGTGTTAAAGCATATTACACCGAGGTCTTAATAGGTTTTCCACAACACTATCTTTACTTTATCCGTGTCTCCTTGTACGACTGGACTCTAGGGGCGATGGAGGAAACAGGTCTTTTAAAGATAATTTCTTCCTCCATGAGTCTCTCTGGTGCCGAATTCAGATTCAGATTGCGTTTATTTGCCATTTGTGTAACACACATAGGAAATTGTCACGTTGGTAAAAGTATGCCTACTCAGAGCATTCTTTTCACATGTAAATAAATAAAACACAGACACAAACACCGCAGTGAGGAATAGGCAAAAATAAAGTGCAGGCATATACAACAAATAAATTATAGTCCAATTATGATTATTATTATTATCATTATTATTATTTATTTATTTATTTTTTTGTCTGACACGGAATTGTCAGTGTTGATCAAAAGCTAGGTCAGAGTTGGTGGCCCCTCCAGCTGGAAGATTTACGATTGTGGCTTGATCTCCAGCCCAGTCATGTTCCTGGGGCAGAATAATTAACCCCACAATGCCTCAGCCACTCATAGATCTGCAATATGCAATATCTGAGCTTGGTTCTGAGAGGGGTCGCTTAATGCTGACTTTTACTTGTACGGCCATTTTGTTCTGAACATTGTGCAGTTTTATTCTGTGTATATTGACAATATGGGTGTTTTTTTTTACAGCTGATGCCAGTTAATAAAAGAAAGGCTAGTTATCAGACAACTGTTATTTAATTCGAAACATCATTTTGAAAGTGTAGCCCAGTCTGATGCTGCAGGGTAGCTGAATGGAAATCAAGATATTGCAAAAACAGGAACAAACAGCTCCTCGTGTGCACATCACAAACACAAAAGACACAATTGAAAGAAAGAAGGCTGGTGTCTTTACAGAGACGGGAAACTTTGTGGAATTATTTGATTGACTCCTCCAATATCTGTCCAGAGTTGCGCTTCAGACCCAGAGCCGACTCTGGTGAACTAGGGCTGGAGTTGAGATAGTGAGCTCATAAACGTCTAATCGAGAGCCCGACCTCATTCAATGTGGACAGTTTGACTTCCATTTAGCCCATTAAGACCGGATGCAATATATCCACACGTTTCTCCCTTTCTGCAGGGTGACGTTTGCTCTCAAGTCGCTCTCAAGTCTGATGTGATGAGAGGCTTTTTATGCAAAAAGTAATTGTTTTAAGGCCTTTCTCCAACAATTTTACTGATTGGCGAAAAAGAAAATGAAGAATAATGAACCATTTTACTTCTTTTTTTTGACAATAGTTTGTTTGACACTATACTTGTACACTGTGACCACCATCCTTCCAATAAAAACTAACTAGTGGGAGTTTATTCATTTATTACTGTAAGAAAAGAGAAGTGCATTGTTAGATACAAATTTCTGTGTATGTTTGCTTGCACCCCTTGGTCTAATTTGAATGAATGAATGAAGCTTATTCAGTCATTGCAACACAAAACAACACCAAAAAACATTGTACACAGCATTAACATTTTTTGAAGACTGAAGACTTTTTGAAGACTTTTACAGTTTAATAGATACTGTAAATGGATTTTGAATTGTGGCTTTCATACTGCACAGTTTTTCACAAAAAATGTGCCATTAAGGCGTCGTTCTTACTTTCAGTACGTGAGATACAGTTTGCAGCCTTTGCGATGTATGCGACAATTTCTGCAAAAAGCAAACTTTGTGTATTGTCAGCAGCTACGATACCACAAAGGCTATAGAGGAGGGATGCTTATCTGAGGTCTGATTTATGAAACTATCCACGAGCGCCTGCAGAGAAAGGTAAATGTCAGACTGAAGGCGACCTACATAAACATCCTTGTCTTGCAGGTGAGAACCATGAGTTGAAATCCCGGTAAGACCAACAACGACGAGTGCATGAATGACGGACCGTAAAGTGATCATTTATGGATGTCAGCACACCAGCCAGTGCTCCTACTGTGTGTCTAAACTCCAAACATTCACACGACAGTTTCATTACTGATTACTGTTTGTCATTTCTCTGAGGAGTTAAGAATCGTCCTAACTGTGTGCACGCTCGTAGATGTTGATGTGAGCTAGTGACGGATGAGAATGATCTGGGAACAAAGAGCGCTGCTGCTCACACTTCCATGAAAGGACTGGGGCAGCTGCAGCGGCAGTGGGGGGGCTGAGCTCCGGTCAAATATGCAGGCAATCCATGTCCAGTAAACAAAAGTGAATAAGTGCTCATTCAAAGAGGACAAAATGCGAGGCCTGTCACTGCTTTTCAAAACAACTCACTTAAGATTGTGACTCTTTCCCATAAACAGTTGTACTAACTTACTTTTGCGACCTTCAAATGTTGCCCCCCTGCTGGACACTATTTAGAATGCAGTTTTAAGGATAAAACATACTTCATTTCTTAGACTGGGAGGATACATCCATCTTTGGGGTTATTGCCTCACCATGCCTACCATGAGCAGGTGCTGATCATGCGCTGTATAAAGGATGGACGGAGCCATCTACTGAGGGAAAGCTGAGGCATAAGCGTCTTACAGTGCAATAATACCCCTAATGGCACTAGACACAACCTCCGAAACAACGTGGCTCCAGCAGGCTTCATCCAAAACCATTGCAACTGATGTCATTAAATACTGATCAGTTCATTAAAGTATAAATTGCCTTCGGTTATTGTGCGAGTCATCTTTGTGGGTATGATTTTATAACCCAAAAACTACAATAAAACATTTGATCCAGCTTTCAATGCTCACACTCCAGCTTCAGATCTGGATAATTTGGGATGCAGAACGGCCAAAAGGTCAGGAACCAATGTAACACTCAAAGGTTCAAATCAGCGATTCCCAATCCGATAGATAACGCCCCAGAGTCCCTGTGTTGACTCGCTGCTGTGTTTATTCAACTTTTCGAGCGTGTGCTATCTGTTTAGCACCAAAAACCGCAGAAAATGTGAGCTCCTAGAGCGGTCATAGCCAAAGATTTAGCAGCAATAGTCCGAGGGGAATATCAGATCAGTCAGTAATCGTGGCTAAATGTGGAGGTCAACAAGATTTCACCATGTATCACATCTGACTACTGTCATATAGACATCAGTCATCATAGTTGATTAAAAAAAATAACATCATTATTAACATCATTCAGTGAGAATGCTCATATTTTGGGATGGGGACGTTGAGAAGATTTTTGTGAAAAAAAATAAAGATAAAAGACTTAAACTCCTCTGCAAATCACCCTCATCACACTCACTCTGCGATTTTATCTGCGATCTGAAAGCTTCATGAACACTGGGAGGCTGTGGGCCTGCTCCTCACCTGCATGCCACCATCAAACTGCAGGTATGCAATTCTGAGACCTCTCTACAGCCTCAATAATCAAAGGAGGGGAGAAAACAGTTTTATACATACCAAAAAAATTATAAAAAATCAAACAACTAAATAAATATTACATTTAGCGTACCAAATGTATTTCATGTTTCTTTGATTGGAATATATAATTAACACTTCCAAAAACAAATGTAGTGTGTGTGTGTGTGTGTGTGTGTGTGTGTGTGTGTGTGTGTGTGTGTGTGTGTGTGTGTGTGGGTGTGTGTGTGTGTGTGTGTGTGTGTGTTTTCATATTTCAGGGGTTAAAGGGATAAACACATCACTTTTTTTCAGTCTGTACAATAATAACATGCTGCTATGTTACTGGATTGTAAACCAGAGGTATTTAGCAGGAATCCACTAAAAAAAAAAACTTGTATGCAACATGACAATCCACTTTCCACCTACATCATCAGATTTTTTACTTTTTTTTTGAAGATCAATACATTTATTGTCATTAGCAGCCTCAACTGCTCAAACAACCACCTGCATCGGGCAGGTATTTGCTATCGTACACATACTGGAAGGTGGCCTTATTTAGCTGTACATTTGTATGAGATTTATTTGTCAAAACCATAGAGCTGACTCCTTTTCCTTGGTATATTTTTGCCTGTTTGTGATCTTACTGGGAAAATATTCTCTTAAGAGCTTGGCGGCTGAGCCATAAACAAATGACACAAATGAAATATGAACACATAAACAGCCAAAGTTGTTGTTGTGTGTGTTTTTGTAAAGAAAAAACAGGCATCATCGCCTTGGAAGGGCTGAGTGGAGATTATTAAACCCTACAAATGCACTCTCAACAGCTTTCAAAAGGCCACTTGCACTTCTCTGGTTTCCCCCTGATGCACTCTGATGGAGCCCACAGAGTAACAGAGCCACTGGTGTTGATATACAACTGTGGTGCAGTGTTGGCTTTTGCTGGTGTCTGACAACTAAATGAGTTACACATGATTTATATCGCCTTTCCAATGTAAAGGCCTATCAGCAACAAAAAATGGGTGTATCTATTATCTGTGTGGTGGAAATGGACAAACCATTAACTTACTGTAAACCACAGTCATTAGCAAGTAAGGAGAGGAAATGCCTCAAGGAAGAGAGACTGCTTTAGTTGGCTCAAGTATCTTTATCATTATCATCACTGTGTAATCTCAACTTCTTTCTGAGTTTTTCATGCGAAATAACCGCATGAAACTGGTCAGATTATAGGTAACAACTCTGACTCCAGCAATTTAGAACCAATAAAAATAATGAATCATCCACTGCATGTTTAATAAAGAGTGCCCTGGTCTGAAGATGTTTACTGTGTAAACAGGGTTAAATTACAGCAAGTCTGACAAGAAAAAACAAGCCAGTGGCAGTCTGAGCATGAGATAAGGAAGAGAATGAATTGGCACCGGCACGCACTTGTTCCTGTTTGGAGGAAGAAGTAGCGCAAGACATGGGTTAAGGACTTGTCAAGGCTCATTTAGCTGCCTCAAAACTGACGTTATGAGGTGAATAAACACAACATTTGGTATGGATGAATATCTCCTCTGAGCATCCAGTTGTTCTTCGTTTACCAAAAGCATGGGGCTGCAGGTTTGTGATGTCACGAGGTCCGCTCTTTTGCACAGGGGAAAAGAGCGGTCCTACCTTAAAAGCCTTCAAACATCTGACGGTGTGAAAAGGAAGCGTGCTCTCCCTGCTGCAGTGACATCTGGCAGATGAGCAGAGAGGCGGAGGAGACGCACTCTGAAGCATCAGCAGAGACGCTCATATACCAGCCGGTTTAAGACTTTTCACTTTTCACTTTTCACTGCTTTTAATCTTTTTTAATCGGAAAAAAGATACTTTTACAGTGTTTTCGGTTTTGTTGCGGGATTGGAACCTGGGCGCGAGCAAGTAAGTATAATGTCTCATATTTATGATATATCTATACATTCGTAAAACTTGTGTCATATAGAAAACAAATAGAATAGTAACAAAACTATACGCATTAATGAGTGTTGAATATTATTATGTCTTAACTGTACAGTCGATATTATATACAATATTAAGTGCTTTGCAGTTCCACGGAACAGGCTTTTTTTCTGTTTGTGTTAGTTCAGACCGCAACTCAGCGGAACAAGTGCGCAAGCTGTTTCTTTGTCCCCCAAACACAGATGTATTGATACCGTTAAATTTGACATTCATACCATTCAATTTTCTTCCTTCAGCTCAGAAATGTTGTGAGAACTAACACAGCCTGTTGCAACTGTGTCTCAACTCAACAACAAACAACAAAATAACCACAAATGCATCTGAACCAACGCAGCCTTCGGCAGAAACAGATATTAGTCAATCTTATCTTGTTTTGACATGCACGTCACTGTGACAGGATAACGGGTTTTTAACATTATCTGATCTTTGTGGTTCTACTTTTTCACATGAGCAGAAAATATGCCACCATTTGAAACTGCACCTGCATAATTAAGGCTGATTTATGGTTCCGCGTTACCAACGCAAACCCTGCGCCGTACTCTACGGCGTAAGGTCTGCGTCGATTTAACGCGGAACCATAATTTAGGCAAGGCAAGGCAAATTTATTTATAAAGCACATTTTATATGATGAGCATGGACTCAATGTGCTCAAATACATAAACAAACAAACAGACAA
This sequence comes from Cololabis saira, assembly GCF_033807715.1. Lineage (NCBI taxonomy): Eukaryota > Metazoa > Chordata > Actinopteri > Beloniformes > Belonidae > Cololabis > Cololabis saira. Next base: position 35,404,335 of record NC_084593.1, on the reverse strand, counting down.
ACAAGATTACAAGTTTACAATAACAGAAACAGACAAAAAGTATGACAAGAGAAAAACAACAATAACAACCATAATTCCATTTTAACAAAAGTGCGATCACCCAGCCAACCATGTAGAGTTTACTCAAACGCATGCGCAAAAAGGTACGTTTTTAGTCTGCTTTTGAAAGAGGGCTGTTGGAGCAGACCTTAGTTCCTGCAAGGAATTCCAGAGAGTGGGACCCTAGTGACTGAAAGCACCATGAGCAGATCTAGTGTTAAATAGGTATGATGAGAAGACTCTTATTTGATTATCTAAGGGATCTGTCCGGTATGTATTCAGTGATCATGTCAACCATGTAGGAGGGAGCTAAGCCATTTATAGATTTAAAGACAATAAGAAGTACTTTAAACTCTACTCTTTGTTTAACAGGGAGCCAGTGAAGAGAGGATAAAACAGGAGTGATGTGTTCATACCTCTTGGTTTTTGTTAGAATTCTGGCCGCAGCATTTTGAATAAGCTGGAGTTTATGTAACACTTGCTTTGTTAGTCCTGCAAAAAGTGCATTGCAATAATCTAATCTACTGGAGATAAAAGCATGAACCAGCTTTTCAGAGTCTGATTGTGACAGAAAGGATCTTGCTTTAGATATATTTCTAAGATGATAGAAGGCAGTCCTGGAGACATTAGCTGTATTTCTGGAAGTTAAGATCAGCATCTAACATAACACCCAAGTTTTTGACAAGTTCACAAGGTTTTACTGACAGAGGAGCACTATGTAACTTTTCCACCTTAATATCATATTTCCAGAGTCATTGTGATGGTACATCAACTTCCAACAGGTTTAATGACACCTCTTTCATGGTCTGAGGTGTCTGTATCGCCTTCACTGGCACTATGTAACTTTGAGGAGCATGGTAGGAATCCTGCCACACTAAAAAACTACAAATATTTACGGCTTTGACTGCTTTACGGCATAGTCACTTCCCCCTCCTTCCCGATTCGTAGTCGAGACGAAAATGGGCGGGGCGTGGAGCGCAGCTCAGCAGAAGCTGGTAACCCGTTTCTGCGTTGTGGCTGCAGCAGCTCCACATAACAGACCAGGGAAAAGATCCTAATGGTTTAACTTTTCAACGGTTTCCTGCTCGGAGGAAGAACCACGGAGGCCAAGTATCTGATATAACAGAGAGTCGTCGGCTCGCTTGGATCACGGCTGTAACGACCAAACATAACCTTCCACACAGTATCACAAACAAACACTCACACAGACCGGGGTCGGATCAAAACACAGGTTTTATTCCCCACTTCTCCATCCTCTTTGTTGAGGAAAAGATATTAACTCTATTGGTAGCTGCAGAGGGAAAAAATAATCTCACGAGGAAAACAAAAATATTGCTCACTCCTTGGAGCCTCTTCAGCATAATATAGCAGTCAAAAAAATGAAAAGAAAAAAGTAAGAGTAATACAAAACATGTACTGTATGTTGTACTATTATACTAATTTATTGAAACACATGGCGAGTCAAACATTTACCAAAACAGCTGCCAAACACTCCTAAACAAGGTGGCCTAAGACGTGGGTTGTGCAGAACTGCGGCAGTAAGTCCTCATCGGAGCTCCACTCTTTGATAGGGATTTAATATGAACCCAAACCGTTAATAATCATTATTTTCTCCATATACCGCTCCCTGGCTTCCTTGTTTAAGGTTTCCCAGTAAATTCCATTTCCTTTCCAGCAGTTTAACATATTTTCTTTTGCGTTCCGTCTGTTCACTTGGTGAAACAGAAGAGTAGTTTTGAAAGTCTGTCCCGTCTTCATTTGCTATCAAAGCAAATGCACGCGACGGGCACAGGAGTTTTCCGGCAGTACGCGCTGGTGCTCATGGGAAATGTAGTGTTCTTTCTGGTAAAGCACTACCGCTTTTGTCCAAAGGAGCCGCCAAACTCAACAAAAGCTGAAAGTTACATTGTGCTGCTTTAATAAAGGGAGAATATGTTGCCATTAGAGCACTTGGACCAATTAAAAGAATCTCTGTTTTTTATTTTAATTTAGGCTTCATACCGCTCATTTTGCCGCAAGTATGCGCGTCTGTAGGTGCAACAAGTGGTGGTGTTGACGTGCATGCGCTTCTCTGATGCTGTCCGGTCCATGTGTCTCTGCAGTCCAAGCACAGATGGAGCCGGGCAACATGACAGGCAGCCTGGACCTCAACTCCACCAAGTGCCCATCCATCGACGAGTTCCGGAACCAGGTGTACTCCACCTTCTACTCCCTCATCACCGTGTTCGGCTTTGTGGGGAACGGCTTCGCCCTGCTGGTGCTGATCAAGACATGCCGCAACAGCTCCCCCTTCCACGTGTACATGGTGAACCTGGCCCTGTCCGACCTGCTGTGCGTGATGACCCTGCCGCTGCGCGTGCTCTACTACGCCAAGAAGGGCCAGTGGGACCAGGGGGATTTCCTCTGCCGCATCAGCTCCTACTTCCTCTACGTGAACCTCTACTGCAGCATTTACTTCATGACAGCCATGTCGGTCACGCGCTTCCTGGCCATCGTCTACCCCGTGAAGAACCTGCAGCTGGTGACGGTGAACCGTGCGCGCATCGTGTGCGTGTCCATATGGATGTTTAGCAGTTTTTCATCCTCCCCCTTTCTGATGTCTGGTCAGCATTTTGACAACTCGACAAATAAAATCAAATGCTTCGAGCCCCCAGAGCCTTCAGGTACTAGGTTCTACTGCCCTTATTTTTAACAACGTGTGCTTTTTATTATATTATCTCTTTTCTTATCATTTCATTTCATTTATTTATGGAGCTAAAACAGTCTCATAATTCACAAATGCACACGCCGATTCACAAATGCACAGGACAAATTTCACAAATGCACACGCCGATCCGCAAATGCACAGAACAATTCACACGTGCGTAGGACAAGATACACAAATGTATTTACAAACTGTTTTTTGTCTGTGAGCACATCAGGGGAGTCTCAAAAGTCACACACAAATCCAGCACAGCTCACAGACAAAAAAAATGTTTGTATATTTGTGTGTTTATCACATTTCTGTATCTTGTCCTACGCACGTGTGAATTGTTCTGTGCATTTGTGAAATTTGTCCTGTGCATTTGTGAATTACGAGACTGTTCTAGCTCCATAGTAAAGCACTTTGAATGACCTTGTGTTGAATTGTGCTACATAAATAAACTTGCTTTGCCTTGCCTTCAGGTGGGCGCCTGCCCAAACTGCAGGTGCTGAACTACTTGGCTCTGGTGTTGGGATTTGCGCTGCCCTTCCTGATCATCCTCATCTGCTACGCCGGCATCGTGCGCACCCTGCTGTCGCGCACGCCCACGGCCCCCCGGCACAAGGAGTCCGCGGCCAAGGCCATCCGGATGATCGCCGTGGTCCTGCTCACCTTCCTGATCAGCTTCACGCCCTACCACGTGCAGCGCACCGTGCACCTGCACTTCCTGGCCCGCAAAGACACCACCTGCCCCGAGCGAGTGGCCATGCAGAAATCCGTGGTGGTGACTCTGTGCCTCGCCGCCGCCAATTCCTGCTTCGATCCGATGCTGTACTTCTTCTCCGGGGAGGGCTTCAGGAGTCGCATGTCCTCCCTGCGCCAGACGATGAGGCGCAGCACGCTGCGCAACGGAGCCGCGCGGAAGCCCGTTGCACACTCGGAATATGGAGACTCCCCCCCAACGGAGGCCACCTAAATAGTCCAGGGGCCAGAGCCCAAAATGTAACTTGTCAGTACCACTCAAGGTGACAAAAAGTACTTATGATTTTTGAAAAGATCCACATCTATAGATGATATTTTGGTATGATAACACTTCCTGAGGGGCAGCTGTATCCAGGGGCGTCAATTGGGTATGGCAAGGTATGGCAGCCGCCACACCTTGGCTTCAAGGGAAAATGTAAATGTTTGTTTTTTTAATACATTTATGGAATTTCTCTGTGTCTATTTGTATTGATTATTCTATTACTTAATACATATAGAATAACTACAAATGCAAATCAGAACAACATGATTGATTTCACTAGTTATTATACACTGCAAAAACTCAAAATCTTAACAAGAATATTTGTCTTATTTCTAGTTAAAATGTCAAATTTTTAGTCAAAATAAATCTCATTACATTTAAAACAAGACTCAAAAACAACCATTTTCACCTGTTTCAAGTAGATTATTACTTAAAATAAGTAGAAAAATCTGCCAGTGGAACAAGATTGTTTTGCTTGTAATGAGAAGATAAATCTTGTCCCACTGGCAGATTTTTCTACTTATTTCAAGTGAAAATTTACTTGAAACAGGTGAACATGGTAAAATAACAAGTAATTTTTCTGGTGATGACTCTTGTTTTAAGTGTAATGAGATTTTTTGACTAAAAATTAGACATTTTAACTAGAAATAAGACAAATATTCCTTTTTTTTTAGTTTTTGCAGTGAGCGAGACTGCATTTGAAAAAGTTCAAATTTTCTTGACCACACAGATAAGCTACATAGCAGACTTCTGTGATGAGTATTTGCTGGACGTGTTGATTGATACTCTAGTTAAGTTATGTGACTCGTAACCTTGCCATACCTTAGCTTCGACTGAATTGACGCCACTGGCTGTATCATAGTTATCAGCTCATGAAGTTCAGAAAATTACATTTTAGATGCTGGTGCATATCCTGGTTTAGACTCATGTACAGGATATAGGTCAATGTTTCACAATATTGTCTTTGGTATCATTTTAAAAGGGACCTTTGAAGCATGCCTTCAAGCTAAGATGTGATACATTTCCTGAATCCTTATGGTCCTGTGAGTATTCCAGTTTTTGTATTTTGTGTCTCTTTTGTTCCTATGACACAGGGCTAAAAGGTATCATTAGATGAAAATTGTGTAAAAATGTGTGTTGTTTATAGTTTAAAGAGCTGCAGTGAACTCTATGTTGGTCAGAAAGATTCACATATAGCTTCAATGAATGCTTAAAAGGTCCCCTTTAAAATGATACCAAAGACAATATTGTGAAACATTGACAGATATCCTGTACATGAGTCTAAACCAGGAAATGCACCAGCATCTAAAATGTAATGTTCTGAAGGGGGTGGTAACTTCATGAGCTGATAACTATGATACAGCTGCCACTCAGGAAGGGTTATCATACCAAAATATCATATATAGATGTGGATCTTTTCAAAAATTATAAGCAAGTTTTGTCACCTTGAGTGGTGCTGATATCTGATACATGGACTAAAACTGTCAAACAAGCAGACTGGGACGGTAGATCCATGCTGGATCAATGAACTGCGGCTGCACCGTCAGTCTGGAAACCAGAAAACCACGAAAAAGATGAGAAGAGGCAAAAAAAAAAAAGAAGATGAAACGTTACTGGTCCATTTCTGTTTCGACATTCAGTCAGTTGCGCTCTTCAGGGATATTCTTGATTTACGTCAATATTTATTATGCAAAATACACAATATTCCCTCCATATTTAAGTGATGCTGTTCTCCATTAAGATATTATTACTGTCTCAAAGATAGATAGCATGAAATACATACATTGTGTCATCGTGTGAATTCATCTTAACATGTTTCATCTGTGGTGTCATGAGATATTGTGTTTTAAAGTAATGCAACTTGTTTGTGAAGAGTTCAAATCTGCCTTCTGTGAAATAGTATGAAACAATTACTTTGATATCCTACTGTACATTTTTTACCTGCACTTGATTTTTATTTTGTGTGAAGTCCCTGCTGCAGGGTTTAAGTTTGTTTTTATGGGTTTTCTTCTGTGTGTGTGTGTGTGTGTGTGTGTGTGTGTGTGTGTGTGTGTGTGTGTGTGTGTGTGTGTGTGTGTGTGTGTGTGTGTGTGTGTGTGTGTGTGTGTGTGCGTGTGTGTGTGTGTATGTGTGTGTGTGTGTGTGTACGTGTGTGTGTGTACGTGTGTGTGTGTGTGTGTGTGTGTGTGTGTGTGTACGTGTGTGTGTGTGTGTGTGTACGTGTGTGTGTGTGTGTGTGTGTGTGTGTGTGTGTGTGTGTGTGTGTACGTGCGTGTGTGTGTGTGTGTGTACGTGTGTGTGTGTGTGTGTGTGTGTGTGTGTGTGTACGTGCGTGTGTGTGTGTGTGTGTACGTGCGTGTGTGTGTGTGTGTACGTGTGTGTGTGTGTGTGTGTGTGTGTGTGTGTGTGTGTGTGTGTACGTGTGTGTGTGTGTGTGTGTACGTGTGTGTGTGTGTGTGTGTGTGTGTACACGTGTGTGTGTGTGTGTGTGTACGTGTGTGTGTGTGTGTGTGTGTGTGTGTGTACGTGTGTGTGTGTGTGTGTGTGTGTGTGTGTGTGTGTGTGTGTACGTGTGTGTGTGTGTGTGTGTGTACGTGTGTGTGTGTGTGTGTGTGTGTACGTGCGTGTGTGTGTGTGTGTGTGTGTGTACGTGCGTGTGTGTGTGTGTGTGTGTGTACGTGTGTGTGTGTGTGTGTGTGTACGTGCGTGTGTGTGTGTGTGTACGTGTGTGTGTGTGTGTGTGTGTGTGTGTGTGTGTGTGTGTACGTGTGTGTGTGTGTGTGTGTGTGTGTGTGTACGTGCGTGTGTGTGTGTGTGTGTGTACACGTGCGTGTGTGTGTGTGTGTGTACGTGTGTGTGTGTGTGTGTGTGTGTGTGTGTGTGTGTGTGTGTGTGTGTGTGTGTGTGTGTGTGTGTGTGTGTGTGTGTGTGTGTGCGTGTGTAAATGCGTTGGTTTTTACAACTTGAACATGTTCACTGGAATTATGGGAACAAATAACCCTGAGAGTCCCTCGTGATGTCTTGGCAATATGACTTATTTGCTTTGACCGAGGTGCGCTAATTGTCACGGTTCTGTTGTTTGCATAGTAAATATGAAACAGCTGGTGAGCTTAGCTGGGAACAAAGCCTGGGAGAAGGGTGAAACATTATGACTCCCAAACCCGCCCCCAGCCTGTCATATTAACCAAAGCGTATCTTGTCTAAAACTTCACATTTCAAATATGTTGCTTGCAAACTGTTTCGTGTACAAATAAAAACTATTATTTTGTATTACGTGTATATAAGACAGCTCTCTCCAGGTTTCTGCATCTACTGTACCTGCTCATTCTTATTTAGGAGCTGCTGGATCTCTCTGGTTTCAACCCCTTAAGATCATGTGGCGATGAATTGACCTGATAGAGTTTAAGAAAAACAAACAGGATACATTTGCGTATTTCAATATCAAATTAAAGTTGAACTATAGGTGAATAAACCCAGGTAGTGAAAGTACATCGCTAAGGCTGACTCATGAGATACCACGACAGCAGTCATCGAGGAACAACTAGGCTGCAGGAGGGCGGTAAATGTGGGCTGGGAATTAAGAAGCTCACAAGAAAACAAGAGGAAAAAATGAACAAAACTAAATATGTGAGGCATAATGGATTTGCTTTTCTTTTATTTGACGTGGAGTGACACACTCTGACCACTAGGGGTCACCCCAGCACACAAATTCATACTTCCTCTCCGGTTCAATGATGTGAAAATGATCCCAAAAAACATTATTTCAGTCCGACAAACTCTTGATCCCTTTTTATAAGTGGAATCTGGTTGCTGTTGCTTTTATGAAATATAAACATTTTATTAAGTGGTTCCGTGATGTTATGAAAAAGGTTCCCATCCTTGTATGGGGTCATATCCATGAGACATGCACTGCAGGCTGTGCTTGCAGGTCAATGAGAAACACAGAACAACAGTGAGGAGCAGCACTGCTGAGGCCTGCCCGGCTGATTGGAGCATAGAGGACCACTGTATTACCGCTTCATAAACAGATAATATCAAGCACATGATCAGCTCCCGCCCTCCACTCCCACAAAAAGATGTTTGTTTCAGCCTGAAAAAAAAAAAAGAGAGAGAGATGGGAGTCTTCAGTTGACATTTTTAATGTATCGTCCATGTTGTGTACCTTCTACGTGCTCCATGTAGGGACGAGATATAAAAAGCGAGGAAAATCCCTGGGATGTTGCGGCTGTTTATGAAGGTTTCGGACCATAGCACTCCCCTTTTCACCCAGGGAAATATGTCCTTTAGATTTATCCCTCCTTAAGTGATTTAGGCCGCGCTCTGATTAGTTTCTGAGAAAGGTTAAGAATAAAAACTTGTTTTCCCTCAGGCACAACAGAATCAGTTTTGCAACATGTGCTAATGCTCACCATGTGAGATCAGACATTTAGGGGCTCTCCAGAGGACCTGCTTTTATCGCAGGCATGTAACCCTTCAGGAATATTTACGTGATCAGAGCAGCTTGTCTGTCAAGATTTAAGTCGTTTCTTAAGGTAAATTGTGAAATAACCATGACGCATATTTCGCCCTCCTCTTTGAGCTGTGCACCACATGTATGTCCCATTTGCAGATGGGTTGGGACTTATCAGCTATAGGAACAACACCTTGATAATGAAGCTTTCGTTCACTTTTGAATGCATTTTAAAAATCGTTTTACTTTGTATTGTCTTGTACATGACATGTGCTATACAAATAGACTTGCCTTGCTGTTTTTATAAATAAATATATAAATAAATAAATATTATAACTGTTAAAGTTCCCATGAAGAGGCTGGAAGGGACTTACCATGGACATCACAGGACTTTGAATCATAAGATGTGGATCTGAGATAAGTTTGTAACAAACATGTACTAATTTCCTTGTCATCGGTCTCTTTGTGCCTCGATGTTACTGTCATTTCTGCTTTCTTTCGCTGGGTTTGGCTTAGTTATCAAAACTACTTGGTAAAAACTCACATGAAAATAATGGGGTCTATTTGTTGTGACACAACGAAGGGGCTTTTGATTTTTGAAAGAAAAGGGAAAGTAAATGTTAAAAGTTCACTTCCTGTTTGTGAAGGATTACGCCTTTCACACTCGCTGGGTTGAGAAATAAAAATCAATGTGGTCTGGATTCAGAAAGCACCTCTTAAATATCAGTTTCACTCAGCTCTGTTACGAGTTATAATTCATATTAAAAATGTCTTTTTTACAACGCGTACCCACTGCAGGGGTTAAAGGGGACTGGGGATCTCCACGGCTCAGTCCAAGCCCTGTTGCTTTGTCATAATGGGATACTTAACCTCCCATATCATCAAAGACAGGAGATTTTTCTAAAGCGTAAGGGTCACCATTTCCTTTGACTCCTCACAAATAACAAACTCAAACTTGCCGCTCCTCTGTTGCTCTGCCAGTGGCTTTATTGAAACGTGTTTCAACGTGTTTATAGATGACTCAAAACACAAAATAAAATCTTTTTACTCTCTCTCTGTTCATGGCTTCACCAGGTAGCCGAGCAACCTCCACCTGTCACAATTTGATAGTTGAAAAGGCAACTTAATAGCTGTACAACATGTGCGGAAAAGTGGGTAAGTTGCATGTTCTCCATGACAAAGATGCCGATATCAGTCTTCCATGCGGTTTAGATGTTGCAAAAGCAGATCTTGAAGCAACATTAGAGGAAGATTACCTTCAATAACCGTTAAACTGGCAAATTAACTCCATTGTAAAATAAAATCTGAACAAATTAGCTTGACAGGTGTCAGCATTGTTGGTGGTTTGACCACATTATCAAAGTAAATTATGCTTTGGCAAGGTAATGTATCCTAAACCACCAAATTCCTAACAGTAATTAGTGGAAAATAGGTGCAAAATAACTTTTCATCTTTGGATAATTTAGTTGCAACACTGAAGACACAAACGATTACTCTGTATTTACCATCTGTCGAATAAAGTGTATCTTAACTTAACTTAATTCACGACCTGATTTTAGTGTATGAGACTTCTTGAATCATCTCTCTCTGTTTCTCTGCACGTAGATAGATAGATTTGTTTTATTGAATAATATCATTACGACGCTCTGTTTCCCTGCTTGCACATAAAAGCGCTGGAACAAAAGAGCCTCACTGCAGATTAAATCAGAGGTTTAAAGGGAACCCTGCATATTAAGACATGTAGTCCCTAATTAGCCACAATTGTTCTCTTATACTAAAATATGTTGTTAGAAACACATAAAATAATCTAATTGCTTTAAAAATCTACAATGTTTATTACATATTTTGACCTGCGGGAGGCGCCATGTTTTACCTGCGCAATGTATTCTGGGGGCGATGACGTACGACGGTGGCTCTGGGAAGATAAGCCCCATTAGTTTAACTGGGACAGGTATCCAAAACATAGATGAGCAGCTCTCTCCCGGCCGTGGAGGCTGACGAGGGAGCCCATAAGACGTCTCGGTTCAGGCAAACTGGATCAAAGTTCTGTGATGCACGGGAGATCTGCAAAAATGATCAATGTTGTGCGCATCTTACCAGTGCATTAGGCTCCTGCGTAGACGGCGTAGCCTACGGCGTAGACGGCGTAGGCTACGCCGTAGCCTGCGTAGGCTACGCCGTAGCCTGCGTAGCCGGGGCTCTACAGCCCACAGCGCTCCGCCACCCGCTCTCCGCTCTCCGCTCTCCGCTCTCGCTACCGCCGCCGGGATGGAGACGCCGGTGGGCAATATGCACGTTTGAGTGGGCATAGCCCACCCCTCTCCCCCCTCCCCGAGGCTGAGGGGACTGGCCCGGGACTTTGACGAAACGGGAGGCGCAGAATCGCTTCAAATAGGCAAGAACATCTTTATTTAATTTAATGACGCCAGATCTGGCTGGGGTTTTTATTGTAGCATCGGTTATCTGCTAGTTGAAACGTGTGGTCTGTTAGTCTATCTGAGTTTTATGGTGTTTTTATAGTTCATGCTGTATGGGGCTGCACTTTTTTTTTATTTTATTTTACTTTTTTGTAGGTGCGCCGTCACCTTAATGTTCAGCTGTGTTTTCATCTGTGTTTCTGGTGCGCCGTCACCTGTTTAGCTGTGTTTTCATCTGTTTCTGGGTGTCAGAACAGTGGACGGGGGCTAGCAGGAGCCACCGTGTGACGTACTACCCAGAACGTAAAAAACAATGGCGACCTACATGTTAAATTATATTTTCAAATTTTATAAAAACGAAGACATCAACAAGGTTTTTTATATCACATTGTTATAATTGATACCAACATTTATCTTTTAAGACCTACATGTCTTAATATGCAGGGTTCCTTTTAAAGACACTAAAGCAGCACAAAGGAGCTTTGACAGTTTTTATCTCTCGTCCACGTATAGATGTGCAGGTTAAGTCTCTTTCACGACATTGTTCAGTATTTACAGTTTCATTCTCTCATTTACTCTTGAGTCATCCTTCTCTTGAGGCTTAATTGCCTCTACCAAGATGGCCACCGTTGCTCAACAAACTTATTTTGTTGTATTTATGTGTGAGAGAGTGCCGTAAAGAGATGACCGGGATGGGCGTCCAGATTCACTCTGGCTACTTTTGGGCAACAGCAGGACCAGCCTTGACCAGCTCTGACAACACTCCCTAAAAGCGATCAAATAAATCAGATATTTCAACACGAAACCAAGAAAATGGAGGAATGTGTTTGCTAATTCCCTCTGGTGCATGTGTCTCAGTCTCTAGAGGTTTTCACGTGAAGAGGTCTCAAGGGACTCTGTTTATGAACGTTCCTAAAAAAAGAGCCAAAGCCTCCAGGCCTTCAGCACAACAAGCGCGGTGTCATCTGACCACTCTCACAACTCCCCTGAGCTCTGATGCAACACTTGGAAATTGATAAGGAAGGTGCTTTCGGGTACTTTTTGTTTTCTTTTTTTAACCCGTTATCCACGATAGCCATCAGTGTCTCCGGAAAAACATGTGTCCCTGATCCACTTCGTTCACCAGTTAATGAATAAGACATTAAATGTTACATTAGCGGCCTATGAAACATTAATGAAAAGGTTGATTGAGCTGCAGGGAGCCGCTTAGTCAAGTGTGATTGTTGGAGCAGTCGGTGAACGACTCACACAGGATAAATCCAAACCGTCTGCTCGTCACGGAGCGGGCAGAACCCACGTTATATCATCTGTCTCTGGTCCTCGCTGCTGCCTCGGGTGTAGAGCCGACAGAGGTTAGTTGGGTCAGCAGCCATAACAATGTCTTGTTCAGTTCTCCCACATCACATGACACAGGAGCTCATGATTTCCAAGGAGTTTTAGAGAGCGCTGACCTTTCCTCCAAAACACAAAATTACATGCAAATCCGGCAAACAACAACAGCAAAATAGCGTTCCTGTTCTCGCGGCCGGATCTGCACGTGCACGACTCAGGCTACAGCCGTTCCACTTCTCATTCACTTGTAGTGGCCTGATGCCTTGATTTACGCTGCTGATTAAAGGTCTGGGTCAGCGATGGTGCAGATCCCTGGTCATGCAGGTCACGGACAAAAAGCAGCTGGACTTTTTCTCCTGAATCTTGGAAGATTTTTCAGATTTCATCTGAAAGACTTCATTAGTGCTTCATTAGTGCTGACGGACTGGTGGGGGCTCAGAGTTAAGCTGCTGTTGTTTAATGTTGTCATTAGACAACAGTTGAGAATAATGTAATTATAATATGACCTGTTGTGTTGGTCACATGCTTATTTTATTTTACTTATTCTTCTTTTAGAGCTGGAGCTGAACTGACGCTAGAGGCACCATCATTCTTAAAGTTTATCTGTACCAACCCTTCCCCCCACCCCCTTGTCTTTTTTTTTGGTGTTATTGTAATGTTTCTTTTTTTTGATTATGTGAAATGTACGACGGAGTATTAGGGCCAAACAAAAAAACAAAAAAAGGAAATTACGAGAATAAAGTCATAATGTAATGAGAATAAAGTCGTAAAATTACGAGAATAAAGTCATAATATTACGAGAATAAAGTCGTAAAATTACGAGAATAAAGTCATAATATTACGAGAATAAAGTTGTAATATATTATAAATATATAAATATAACTTCACAAGATGCTCAATATTCCTCATTTTAACACAGGGAGAAGATGCTCTTCCTGTTAGAGTTCTCATAAATTATATTCTCATAATATTACGACTTTATTCTCGTAATGTTACGACTTTATTCTCGTAATTTTACGACTTTATTCTCGTAATATTACGACTTTATCCTATTACGACTTTATTCTCGCAACATTACGACTTTATTCTCGTAATTTTACGACTTTATTCTCATTATATTATGACTTTATTCTCGTAATTTCCAATTTTTTTTGTCTTAGTTTGGCCCTAATACTCCGTCATAGAAATGTGCTGTTGTTAACCTTTTTTTATTTGTTGTCCTTGTCTTCATTTTGAAAAAAAAAATATATAAATAATAAAAAAAAAAAAAAAGCTGATGTTGTTGATGATGCCTTTTATTTTCATCTGCACAATTAATTTAAGATATATTGTGATTTAATACCACAATATCCATATGGAGGGGAGGAGGGGGCGGGGGGGTACATTCGCACTCTGTACAGTGAGCGAAAATAACAGAGTCAAATTCCCTGTCTTGTTTGACCTGACTTGGCCAAATAAACATGATTCTGATTCTGATTCTGATTCTGATTCTGATTCTGATTCTGATTCTGACTGGCAGTGATGTTTGCAGCCAATCAGACGGATGCTCGGTCTCCGCCTCGTCTTCAGATTCTGGTGCCTGAGACCCTTAGCCACATGTTGTGACGAAAGAGCGGAAAGAGAAGCGGGGAAGAACTTGTGACTAAAACAAACAGCAGAGACACACTGATTTATAAAACATTCCCGTACAACATGTTCCTCTACACTTCTTACCGTAGTTCTACTTCTCTGTCGGACAGTTCAATTTGTGCTTCTTTCTTTAGCCGATAGTTGTCTGCTATTTTTTTTTTTTGCTCTTGTATATCATTTTGCTCCCAGTTTGGGAGTCTAGCACTTAAATATTGCAGCCCCCTCATATGCTGCTGGTTCAGCTTGTCAAGCAGCAGCACGGACCCCCACCGGCTCAATGATCTCACTGACTGTCGATGCTTTTCCACACATTAACGGATAATGTCCATGTCATTTCTGTCTATTTGTGTCTAAACTGAAAAGAAGTTTCAAGCGTTTTGAAACGTTTCAAAGGCTTTTATTGGCAAAAGAATCAGATTTATTCAATGACTTAATGTTTCCAGTGTTAATCCTTCATCTTCAATTTGCTCCAGCTTGCCTGATACCTATTCTGGGCCAAATCCTGACAGATGGGCATTCATTCCTGCTGTATTGGTGCCCGAAGTTGATCGCAACTTTCTGCTTGTCCATCCGCTTCTTGAGGATGGACTTTAGGTTCTCCAAGGAATTAAGACCTGGAGAGTCTCCTGACAACAGACTATAAATCAGCACCAGTTGTGCAGCTCAAAGTTGGGGCAGCACAAAACTTACCATGAAACCCTCCTGCCAGGTGTTTTGGAAATCAAGAACAATGGATCATCCTTAGAAAGAACAGGCAACAGTGAGTCATCCACATGCCTTCCATGTTTGTTGTTGCTTCCCATCTAAGAGAGAGGGTTTGTCACAGAAGCACTGGTTTATGAAGTGAATGCTATCAAATTGTCCTTCAAAGTATACACTTCTTGCAAAAGAAATCCAGGAGCAATCTGCAGGGGATCCATACATGTTCCAGGATTTGCGAGGAAACTCGCCAGATCTTAATCCCATCAAGAACCTGTGACAGGTCCTGAGACGGCCGGTGTAGAAGCAGAAAATCACAAACGGTGATTGACTCGGGGGCCAGAACGGCTCTCCAGCAGTCACAGTTTGGTCCAGAAATGGATTTCCAGAATGCCAGAGCAAATTGCACAAGTATTTAAAGAAAAGGGGCCAGGACTGTAAATCTTAACTGAAGTATTTGCCCATAAAGTGCTCAGAAAAATCCCACAGTGTATAGGAACACACGAAAAACATGATCTCCAAGACTCAAGCAACCTGTCCAAGCTTTAGGCCATGTTTGCATGTTGAGGCAAAAAGCTTGTGTCATGTTGTATTTGTTTTATGAAAATAAACTGACAGCATAAAAGGTTTCTTAAGCGTAACCTCCAAAGTTTGATTTATAGACAAAGTGAAGAAGTATTGATTTAAATAGCAGGAGTGTTGTTGCAAAGCATTTAACTGCTTCAGATTAGTTAATGTTTTGTTGTTTTTGGTGAGTTTCCACATCTGTCTTTATGTTCTTTAGATGAACAGTGATTACATTTATAGGAACATCAATGATCTATAAGTTATATTAGAATTAAAGGTTCATTAACAGGTCGAGGGTTTACTTGTTTTAAAGCCATTCTTTCAAATATGACCTCATTTCAATCAATGTCACTGTTGACAAGGTGGTATCTCAGTAATGTCTTTCATCGTGGACTATTGTTGTTTGTCTAAATGCATGAAGGATGCTGAACTTCAAGTTGTGTTTCAAATCGCTCCACTTCTAAGACGCCTCTGTGCACGAAGGCAGTTTCAGGTAGAAACTAAAGCCCTCTCTGTCTGGAGCCCCAAGAGCCACTGGAGTCGGGCAGACACGCAGAGATCTGTCAGTCTGAATTAGATGCTAATGCTTCTCAGACGGCCCTCTTCACCACATCATGTGCCACTAAACACAATAACTCCCCCCATTCCTCTTGAACTTACTCGCCCTCCCGACGAGGCACCACCTCCTGCTCATAGAGTTTGTTGTTGCTCTAACAGGAAGCGTGTGAACAGCAAGAGTGTCCATGGCAGCAACTGTGTATCCTAGTGGAAGTATTTTGGGCTGGTGGTGTATTTTTGTCCGAGCCGTGACGCACGTAGAGAGAAAGGGCCTTCAGTTTGCTTAACTTTTAACATGTTATCACCACATCACTTCCCAAAATCATATAAAGCCTTCTGGTATGTTTTTTTCTTGCACAGAACAAAAAGGAAATAGGTGCCTCATACTACACAAATAAAGAAAACATGTGGGATTGTATGTTTTTCCCGTTTGTACCTTCAAAGAGAATACACTTTTCCGAACAAAATACAAAAATCAAGGTTTTGAACATCTGCTTCTTTTTCCTTTTTATCTTGCTGTATTTTATTTGCCATACCTTTTTTTTTAGTATAACTTTGTGAAATATTATAAATTAATTAAAGCAAATAAGTCCCCTGTGGTTTACTGCGCAGCTGCTCGTAGCGGAAGCCAAAGTTGTTTCTCATCCTGACTCTCATGCCAAGGGCGCTGATTATCAAAAGCTTTTCCGCTCCTCTGAACAAATTAGTTGAACATAAATTTCATGAAAATTTGCATAAAGGGTCGAAAACGCTAAAAAAGGTTAAATCTAGTGCAGTATGTCTAAACAATAAAAAATAAAAGTAATTACAAAAGTCTGTTTTTTCATTGACTTGAATAAGTTTTACGAGGTTAGAAAAGTCTTTCGTTCACATTTCACTCATTCCCTTTTCATCCAGAAATGTAAAGTGGTGTAATTTTAGTCCACAGCTGTGGCGTTCACCTCTCCAGATTCTCAAATCTACTGCACGTAAGGAGTTTAATGGCCAAACCTGCAAATGCATGTTTGACATCAACATCATTTGGGGAACGATGATTCAAACAGAAAGCTCTTTGTTTGGGGTCTTAAAGAGGCGATTGCTGAAAAGCTTTCAGTTGAAGACACTGGGAAGGAAAACGTCTTTGTAAACCAAAGAGGTGGAAAAATAAAAGAGGATTTGAAGGTTCACTGAAGCAGTGAGCACAGAAATTAAAGAGCGGACGGTGCTGATAGACCATCCACTAATGCACAGTAACAAGTGGCATGCAGTGAAAGTGGGTCAGCGCAGTGACATACGTAAATGTTAGACTTACTCTGTCCTGCTCTCCCAGACATCCTTCACTGACTGAAATGTATTGGACTGTTTGAAATGCTTTCTTTGTCCCACATTAAACTGGTTAGCAAAGGGTCTCAGCAGGCTGTCACAGTCCATCTAGACCTAACTAGACCCCTACTAAAAAATCATGTCTGGCTCAGAAACCTTGTTTCTATGAGAAATTCCTGGAAAAAGTTTGTTTCTTATGGCATGCCTTCGTTTTCATGTTAAGAGCAAGAACTCCAACTGGGCCATTGCAACACCATCAGTGTTTTATTTTTCAGTCATTCTGCTGTAGATTTACTGGTGTGCTTGGACCGTTACCCTGTTGCATGACCCAGTTTCCCCCTTGTCTCCAGCAGTCAGACGGATGGCTCCAAATTTGATTGCAAAATTCTTTGGTGTACTGAGGTATTCGTGGTCAACTCCATGACTGCGAGGTGCCCAGGTTCTCCGGCTGCAAAACAAGTCCAAATTAAGAACCCTTCACTTCTGTTCGTGACAGATAGTCGGAACTGTCTATGTTGATTGTTGTATTTGGTCTTCACTACATTTTAAGGTTGGGCATTGTGGCCGAACATCTCCGCTTTGGTTTCATGTGTCCGAAGGATATATTGTTCCAGAAGTCTTGTGGTTTGTCCAGAAAGAAACTTTCTCCTCTCGACCTTTCCAAACAAGCCATACTTGTTCAGCCTTTCTTATACTTACACTGTCATGACCTTTAACCTTCAACGTGCTAAATGAACCCTGTAATGTCTGAGACGATGGGCCTGGATTTCTCTGAGCGTTCCACACTCTGACCTTGGGATGAACTTGTTGGGATGCCTTTTCCTGAGAAGCCCTGCAAATGTCTTGAGTGTTTTCACTCATCTGGGAACTTACTGGAACTGGAATGAATCCACATTGTTTGAAAATTGCCTTTAAACCCCTATTAAATTGAGGATCGATAACAATTGCTTCTTCAAGGTCAGTGCTGGTGTCTTTCCTCCTTGGCATTGGGTCAACATACATTTAAATGCTCCAGACCATTAAAATAACAATATCTGCTTTCATTGAGGAGGCTGTAGAGGTTCAGATATTTGGCTTGCACTGCATTAAAGAAATAATAGAATAAGTGTTTACCTTATTTTAAGATTTAATGACATTCACATTCTGAAACTTAACACCGTTGAATTTGAAAGGGCTGCGTATAACTGCAATATCAAGACAATATTTGTCGATTCGGTTCAGTCTGTAGAGTTCCTGTTGATGGGATCAAATTGTAGATTTATTTATATATTTTTTGAATTGAATAAACTTGGTGAATAAAGACACTGGAAATCCTTTTCTATATGAACGTGTCTGTAAAAAATTAAAGTTCAAACGAATTAACAAGATGCAGATTTAACTTTTAGTTACACTCGAGAAAACTTTTTGGGAAACGGCATCTGTATGTAATAATGAGTAATCTTCCCCAGTAAATAAATAATAGCATGCAGTATTCTTCTATTAGTGTGACTAAACTCTGCATTCATGATTTGTGTGAAAATTCAGATAAAGTTCATCTTCATCTGAAAATAATAAAACTCTGCGGGGATCACAAACTCTTCAGGACCAGTTCTGTCAACTGCTGATGCGAAAACAGCAGGAAGAGCCAAACTAAAACAACATTTGCCCTCCAACAGCAGACATACGCATATATAAATGTCACAACCGTGTTTGTCAGTGTTCAGTTTAGAGCTACGTCACATCTTATGCTAACACTCATTATCATAAAAATAGCTCTCTCTCTGAAACAAAAAGGGAGATTCCTAAGTAAATCAGATTTTATTTATTTATGTGTTTATTTATTTATTACATTTTATAATGCCAGAAGCATACAGCAGTACAAAGTTTTAAAAAACTGAACACTGTAAGGTAGCAGCTCGTGGAATTTAACTGAATGGATTCAGAGCAGAAAAAAACTCAACGTATGCATCAAATAACACATCTAATTATTGAATAAAGAAAGTAAAGATAAGTTGACTTTGATGCACTTCACAATAGATCATCACCAACTGCCAGAAAACACAGACGGAAGAGTTACAACACCATAAAAGGGCCGAGCACGAGTGACAGAATTCATGGCCTGTGGAAAAGAAAGAGAAAATGATTTTCAAAAGCTGTTTTCCTGCAGGCATTGTGGTGAAAACAGACAGTGTGTTTAACAAAAGTCATGAAAAGAACAGAATCATCATTCATGTAGTTCCATTTATCCATCGGAAAAGGGAAATAGAGGATAAACATACATCAACAGCTGCACTGAAATATCTGCCGCGATAACATGAGGTTTTATCTGTCCGTCAGGTTAAGAGCCTTGCACAATATGGTTAATGACCATTTTGAGAAGACCTACATGCCCTGTATGATGAAATGAAGTGAAAACGTTTCAGATATCAAGAAGAGATGAACCGTGAGCTCCTGTAGAGATGTGCGAGAAGAAACTAACCAAAGTAAAGGTTGTTTACTTTCTTGTCAAGTGGCTATTGTACTTCATTCAGCATCACATGACACCTGGTCACAGCCTGCTCATCAGGCCCGTCCTCGACCCTCCGCTTACACCGTCACAAAAAGACCGACACACACACACACTTGCACACAAACACACAGAGTCATGCACTCAGACACACACAATGGATCACTTGTTAGCCCCAAAAGTGTACAGGAAGCCTCTCCGGCATATTTGAGGTCTCAAATGATTATATTGGCATGGTCCCACATGTGCCCCCCACTCACCCTGAGACGTCATCAATGCAGCCTATAGACGAATCCGGCGAAACCCGGAAGTCGAGCGGGCCGCCATTACTGCGGTGGCGGCTCCGCTCCTCCGCTCCAGCCCATAGACATATATACGTATGGATCTATTACTCCGCTCCCTGCCAGGCTCTCTTAATGTATTTGTATCATCGGAAAACTCCTGTCCCGTCACGTGCATTTGTTTTGATAGTGAATGAAGACGGGACGGACTGTCAAAACCACTTTTCTGTTTCACCAAGTGAACAGACGGAACGCAAAAAAAAGATGTTAAACTGCTGGAAAGGAACTGGAATTTACCTGGATACCTTAAACAAGGAAGCCAGGGAGCGGTATATGGAGAAAATAATGATTATTAACAGTTTGATCCATATGAAATCACTACTAGTGGAGCTCCGATGAGGATTTACTGCCGCAGTTCTGCACAACCCACGTCTTACTACCTTGTTTAGTGTTTGACAGCTGCTTTGGTAGATGTTTGACTCGCCATGTGTTTCAATAAATTAGTATAATAGTAAAACATACAGTACATCTTTTTTATTACTCTTACTTCTCTTTTCTTTTTTTTATGCTGAAGAGGCTCCGAGACATGAGCAATATTTTTGTTTTCCTCGTGAGATTATTTTTTTCTTCTGCAGCTACAAATAGAGTTAATATTTTTTCCTCAACAAACTAGTTTTATCTGCAGATTGGGGTTATGTATGTATGTATTCTGTATCATCCGGAGCTGAGATAGTTCTGCCCTTCAATTAGAGACCTGTAATTGCGTTTTTTTTCGTCATCGGACGCCAGGCGATCAATAAAATATTCTTGGATACCTAAAATTAAACAAAACATAAACAGGTAATATTTAATTGTGCAGACGTGCCTCGTAAGGAGAGGAGGTGGAGAGAGCTATATTACAGTGTTTAATCATACACTCCCTTATCTCCCTATTCCTCTATTCTTTCCTGCTTATCGCTCAAACAAATCATTATTTATAAATTAACATCAGCATTAATTTAAGATACCTTCATTATTTATGGAAGGCCACTGTCTAACATCATCAATCCAGCTATAATGATGCTGTAGAGCGTCAGGTTACAATAACAGCGCTGCGGTGGCAGATTGACACCTGCCACCGCAGCAATGGCGCCGCCGCAAGATGGCGGCGCACACAAACCGGTCGCCGGATTCGTCTATTGAGAGAGCTCTCATTTCCTCCAATTAGCTGACAACAGTTCCTCTTGTCTCACTGCCATTATTAATCATCAATACTGAGGTCAGCACTGAAACATGGTGAATCCCTTAATTTGACTTTATGCGTGACTATCAGAAAGATCAATCATTAGCGTAAGATGATTTGTATTTGGTTGACTTCAATAAATTTCAAAATGGAAAATGTACAAATGATATGGTTACATGGTTAATTGGATATGGCTCTTTCTGCAACGCCTGGAGCGGGAAAATCTGAATACCAGAAAGCACGCTTTAGATGATGAACAACGACTGCTGCAGGAGAAACTTTAAAAGCCTTAGAAAAATACATAAAATAGGACATTCTATCATTTGTCATAGGTACACAGCAGGAAGCATACCCAACAAGTCTTTTCCCGTTAGTTCAGATGGCCCGCTCACGTAACAGTTTACACTTTAATGCATTCGTGTACACCCTCTATATAGATCAGACCAAAAACACCGCCCACTTCATTGGTCTGATCAAAGGGACAAACTGGTCGCCATCTTCCCCTTCCCAACCAATGCCCAAGCTGTTATCTATGAAATCTTTAAAAACGATGTTTTTGCAAAGAAAGGCTGGATGAGATGTCATTGAACAAGGAATCTGAAGGAATTTGAGTGCATAAAAGAATAGGTTGTAAGCCAATGTTGGACACCTGCAATATCCAATCTTTCTGCAGTGCATCAAGAGCTGTCACTCATCAATAGTTGATCACAGTGGCAAGTGATTACTCTGGGAAACCGGTGTCAAGCACCACAATATTCACAATTGCTGCTAAAAACTTGACTGTGCAAAAGTGTTATACTTGTCCAGAGGTCGTGTTAACATCTCTGAGCTCAAACAGGTCGGGGTTGCAACCAGGCGCTGCCATCAGTGGCAGGGGTTAGTGTGTCTGGAGATAAAGATGGGCAACAAATGATCTGTGTCACTGCAACGCCAGGTAAACTTAATCAAGTAGGTGATCATAATGGACACTATAATGCATGTAACTGTGCATAAGACAGCTGTGTCTCATTTTACAAAGTTACTGATGCAAAAGATACAAGTCACAATGTGTAAATCAGACCATTTTGAAGTTTTTAGAAAGTCTATTTGGTCACTTAAGCTCGGTGTATCACAGAGAAGTAAAGTTATTTACCCTATCATCAAACTCTTGGGTTGACCAAGACAAAAGTAAATTCATTAAAATGCTGGAGAATCCCTTTAATCCGGATATGAACACTGAGATGTTACTATGTTTGTGCATTAGTCGGCTAGATGATCAGACCGCTCTCTGCACACGTTACTAAGGCCTGTCCCTGGACCAAGAGGGTTCAGGCGCTGGACTGGCCGGTCTGGCTGGTCTATCCCATCTTCAACTGGCGGAAGAAGAGGAGTATGACCTGAACCAGTCACCCATCACAGGGCCAAGTGAGAAGAACGAGATGAACAGGGATGCACCCTCACACTCCTTCCTACGGGCTATTAGCCTGACGTGTTGCGTGTTTATTTACCCTGGTGGAAACGCATGAGGAGAACATGCAAACTCCTGACAAGAAGACTCCCATCACACCACCGTTCTGACCTACAACAGACCATAAATCAGCACGACGAGGCACTTACCTTTAAACTGATAGTTAGAGTCTCAGTACTGTTTGTCAGAACAAAAAGATTTATTCTCCTCCATCATTTCACACTTTTTATCATATTTAATGGAGCTCAGATGCGGGTTCATACAACATGGCAAAACCTTTTTTTTTCTTCTTTTTTTCATGTTCAGCCTTTTTTGAAACCTGCAAACTGGAAATCTGAAGGTTTGACGACTTTTCGCTCTTGTTCCAGAAAAGCCGTCCAGCAATGATGTACTTTTGAAGTTAGTTCTGCTTTGCTGCCATTTCAACATTCATATGGGGATTAAGCATTACGGTATATTGACACATTATACTGCATCTTGTGAAACGACATCTTCTCTCACATCATTGACACGAAGGATTGTAATTGACAAATGTTTTTTTGGCCATTCCTGCACTGATGTAGAACCAAATGCTTCTCTGATTCTGGCCGTGATGCCGCTGGTGGGGACGCTCCTTGTTGTTTTCAGAGAACTTGTCTGTGGAAGAGCGGGAGAACAAACGTAAAGCAGATGCACAGCTGGCTCGGTTATGACTGTCAAAGCTTCGCCACAGTACTCGTGTTGAAAAGTGAGAACATAAATTCTGACAGCACATTTCAAGGCAGCCAAAGAAATAAGAAATTTCAAAACAGATAGTGTGTCTTTTCTTTTTGCTGTTTTACTTGCATTGTCAACCTGAGTCCCCACTGATCTGCTGTGAGAGAAGGATACCTGCACATACAGGCAATGCAGATGTTAAAGAAAAGACTGCAATTACCGCAGACATTTCACACGGCCAACATCTGTTTGTCAAAGCACTAAAACTCTGCAGCTAAATCAGTGTCAAACTAATTTTTATGTGTTTTCTGTGTAAATGTGAAGGAAGAGTTTAAATCCTGCACAATTGTGTACAGATGCATTCTTTTATTCAGCGATCTTCCCTCCTCCTCTTATCGTCTTAAGCAGTTAAAGTGTAAAATGGTCAACCACTATGAAATGATGAGCCTCGATGTATACTTATCTGTTTGAAAAATAACCGGCGACTACGTGCTCCTAATTATGCTGTCTGCCAGACAGTAATGGGATGCATGAGACCTTTATTAGACGGTGAGTCCCTCTCTTGCAAGAAAATGACCTGGAGATTTACATGTGTGCACAAGCACAACGTAAATCCTCTGGAAGCCACGGCAGACAAATGGTGGACAAGACACCCAGCATTCCTCTGTAGCGGCCACACACATACATGCAGGGAGAGCAGGGTGGCCTGCCACAGGGAGGGACCATCTTTTAACCTGCGGCTGAAAGCGTTTCCAGGGATCTTTGTTTCCAATCTTCTGCCGAAAATGCCCTTGAGCAACACATCTGTCCTTGCAAGAAGCCTGTGTGCAATCCGATAGACGGTCACACGCTCCGGCTTCTCTCTGGAAGGGCGGGCGCTTGCAAACGTAAGAAAAAAATATCTCACACAGACACATGCAAACTCTGTGGAATGAAATCTGGTAGCTTTCAGCCAGTGTCCTGTCGCCCTGCTGGAGTTGGGTTGAGGAGATCCAGCTCACTTAAATTGGGTGCATACTCTGGTCTTGCTAGGTTAGGTAGACAAACAAGCACAGTTTCAAAAGAAATATTTTATACACTTTGAGTTTCACAGTAAGAGACACAAGCCCCACTGCAGTTCCTCGGACATGCTGGTGTTATTATCCAGATGTTGCGCAACTGCCTGTACATCTGTCTTTGCATTCAACCTCTCTTCACATGAACTGCAACAAGCATGTTGCTTCTCCCTGACTGTGACATTTCAGCCAAAATAAAAGTTTCGTATTTCTGTTTTGGAGCCGTGTTGCTGGCTTTATTGCCTTCAAAGAAATTTCAAATGTTTCCAAACCTTTTCTGAGCGTGCTCTCTGCCACCGTGCAAGAACTGTCAACGGGAGGACCAGCACACAAATATCTGCCAACGTGTAGGAGAAAACATTCTATTATGTCTACTTTTTTTTAATTATTTTTGTTTTGTTGAACAGACAGGAGTTTAAAAAGAATATATTACTGATTTAAAAAGGTAACTAAGAAATAAATGATGTCCCGCTACCTGTTACCATGACGTCTCTGGTTGGCTCAGATGTAGGACTGACTGTCTCTGCTACGTAACTGATTTCTGGAGGAAGGTCAACACTTGAACGCCAGATGGATTAACCCAAATACTTAAGCCGACAAACTTGGGCCGACCATCAAACCAAAGTTGGTTTGATGGTCGGCCCAAGTTTGTCAAAGATTAGAGAGGAGCTCAATGATGAGAAGTGAAATCAATGAGCCTGGACAGGGATGACGGATACTGGGCGCCGAAGGTGAAACCTGCAACATAAAACTGCTGTTGTTCCCTGCAGTCACTAGGATGGATGGGAATCAAGAACCGGTTATTGTTCAGAACCAGTTCCCAGTGTTTGAATTCCTTGGAACAAACAATTCCCTTTTCGATTTCAGCGGGCACAAATGACGTCGCCACACACGTTGCGTAACATGCGTAAGCCAGCAGTCAATAGTAAACATGGCGGCCAAGAAATACAAACGCTGAAAGTCTGGTTACATTTCAGTAAAAAAGACGACAACAAGGCAATACTTGCCAAGTGAATATTTCATCAAAGGGAGGACATACTAAACCAACACACAAGAACATTTGCACACACAGCAATACCAATCAATGAATGTCACGTTTTCAACATCAGTAATTCTCAACCCAGCAGCAGCAACGTTAGCATGTCCTTGGCTATACTGCAGGTATCTAATTAACTAACGAACACTGCCTATCATATTAGCACCATTTACCTCATTGTTGTCCTTTTTTTCCAAGTGACAATTGCCAAGGGAATCGATAAAGAATGAAATCGATAAGCAGAATCGAAAATGGAATTGGAATCATAAAAATCTTATCACTTCCCATCGCTAGCAGTCACATCTGCTGCTGGAAGTGGGGAACTTCAAATCAAAACATGCAACATCATTCAGGGAGGTGGTTCTTTACAACAAATTGCTTATTTACATTGAAAAGGAACAAATCAAAGGTACATTTCTGATTAAACACCATGCATTGTTGTCTGTGAAGTTGGAATTAAACATTTTATCATCAAATAATTGCAAGTAAAAAGAATGATTGTGAAAACAAAACTCTTCCAACTTCATGGGCGATAGTGTACAATGATGAACTCCTGAAAAGGCCAACAAAGGTCAGTTACATATGTAACAAATTAGGATTCAACGAGAGCGTGACAGAAGAAAATAATAGGAGTTATTATGTCCTTTACCAGTGACTCTTAACACAGAACCATGTAATAATGATAAGCCACGAGAGAACAGCTGCCATTTACATGTTGATTATCAGGTAATCATTGGCAGATGAGTATTTGTGAATCAACAATGCTGCACATTTTTCTTCTTACTTAAAACAGCACATTTGTGAGCACTTGCTTACGATACATACCGGTACTCTTGTTAACTATTGAGCATTTATTTTCTTTACTTTTCATGCTATCACAAGTAAAGAAGGACACCTTACTGAGTTGTTACTTTATTGTTACCAGTTTGTTATTCTTTGGTTAATAGTTTATCATAACAGAGTATCTACTTCATTCAGTATTTTGTATCTGACTCTCCAATAACAAGTCATTAAATGTTCTCCATGAATTTATCCTCAGTTGTTGGTTAGTTATCAATTATTTCCTGATTCATTCCTCGTGAGCTCTGATTGAACTGAGCACATATTTTCACCCTCATCGTGAAGTGTCACCACCCAGTGTGACGCCTGCAGAGGAACTACTACCGATGAATTTGCAACTGTAATAAAAAACTGTTTTTTCTCTAAAGAGAAAACAAGGACTTACTGCTCCAACTGCTTCAGTCTCTCGTCTTTTGGATAATGATGAACAAAACTGGATGGTTTGAATCTATCCATATTTTTCTTAAAATCCAGAAACCAGCTGCTCTGATTTATTTTGGTCACGCCCACTTTTCCAGTGCAAACACGCGTTAAACTGAGCGCTTTCTGCAGCCTCATACGTGCCTAACTGGATTGCATGGATGAGAATGTCAGCGGTTGCATGAGATGACAAGCTTTCTCAGATGGAGGTCATCAGCGCAGCTAGTAAAGAGGCCACAAGCTGCTATTATCTTATTTGTCTATTCTCCAAGTCATAAATCAGATTATGGAGCATGTACGCAGGAATGTGAATGGAACAGCCTTGATGACACTAAAGGCTACTAATATTATTAAACTTCTTTATAATAAGGTTAATAGAAAATAACATAGCAGCCGTTTCTGTATGTAGGAGCCTGGACACATCTCTACAGTCGGTAGCAAGACTTCTGCAGCGATTGGAGCAAGATTAAAGTTTTAGTGAAGATGAAACAAAGAAGGAAGGGAAAGGCAGCTTTGTTCAGCTCCTACTCCCTTTTTCCACCTGAGGTGGAAAACTTAGCATCAGAGAATGAAGCGTAATACTTATTTTGAATGCCATATTCATGTCAGATCAATATCAAGAAACTGGTGTTGATGTTTCACTAGCTGATCAAATTATTATTGCAGATAAGCCATAAAAGGTGCCTGCTGTCTAAGCATTGCAACCAGTCTGTTACAGGATACATCTGTTGTTAATTTTTGCACAAAAAAATAGTAAGATACCTTGATACCTTGAAATCAACTGCTCTTTAGGAATGTATCACATTGCCCGTCTAATAATCTACTTAAGCCTGATTTCTAAAACTACATAATAGCTTTTAATTCCAGTAACCATGTTTGCAACCCACTGAATAAATTAATTTGGTACATTCAGTAGCACATCAGGCATTTTGAAACATAAACAGTATCATCAGCAAGGACTAAAGCTTGAGTTATGGTTCTGCGTCAAAACGACACCGTGGCTACGGCGTGTGGTACGCGTTGACACAGACCACACCTCGTCACTGACGCCGTCACTGACCTGCACCTCCCGAAAATTGTGACTACGTGTCGAGGCGACGCAGACCAAACGCAGACGGAGAGGGCTGTGATTGGTTCGCTTGGTAGCAACGCATTTCCGGTTTCCGGTTTCCGGTTTGAAGCAGTCGTGAACTTTCAGCGCTCTTTTCTTCGTGTATGTGTGATTTTTTTTGTTTTGTTTTTTTGCACAATAGTTGTTCTTATCTCTTTGATTCACTGTGACCGGAAAAAGTCGGATAAACCATTCAGGAAAAGATCGCGAATTAGCGGTCACGGGGGGTACTGCACCGCAGCGAAATGGAGTGACGGAGAAGCCCGAAGGGTTCACGACGGTGTCACGGCGACGGCGTGTGCACGGCGTCGATTTGACGCAAAACCATAATTCAAGCTTAAGGTTTAGCAATAACAGCCTATCCCAGCTCTCTTCAGGCCAAAGGCAGGGGTCAGTAATAACACCAATAGTATGATTAGCATCATTGTATAAATGTTGGTATGCTGGTATGTGCTAAATCTTAAAATCTTAACTTTAGCAGTATATTTCACTGTTTCACTGGGCCGTTAGCGAAAGAGCAGTAAGTGTAGCACATGAGAATGTTTAGTCGGGATCTTGTGCTCGTTCACCATGAGTACATCTGTGAATGAGCATGAAATTGTCCGATGGGGATTGCAGCAGACAGAAGTGCTCACAGCATCGGCGGCGCAGCCAGCTCGCCGCTCACCAGAAAACAGGATGAAAGCGATGTTGTCCTGTTGAGTTTTCCACTTTCCGTGCTCTGGTTGATGCTCGTTTGTTTCTTTTTGTCAGCAACAACAGCCTCTTGACTCTATTTAAGGGCTCACACATTTAAGGACTTAGTGGTGAATAAGAAGTTTCTTTCTGTAAACCGCATTAAATAGAAAAAACACACTGCAGCGCCTAAGGAAGATCACATTGTGAGTAAATTCAATATTCTTATTTTTAGGTTTGATTAATTATAAATTGATGGCAGCTTATGATGATAAATATACAACTACAACAAATACATGTATAAAATGGTAGAAATGGCTTTGGGCGGTACTTCTACACAGTCAAAACCACAAAGTGCTGAACAAACTCTTTCAAGCACATGAACTTATCTTCCTGCATCCATGCTGTTTTCTTCTCGTATCAGCATTCGGTTTCCTGCACAGGGCCTTAGCATAGAGGAAGTACCCACCTATCCTGACACTGCCTGTCTTCTACTGTTATGTTGTTGCTAAACGTGGAAATTAGAGCTTTGCCTCGACACTAACAAACGTTGCAAACTTTGCTGGAGCCAATAATAAAC
The DNA here is from genome assembly GCF_033807715.1 of Cololabis saira. Classification (NCBI taxonomy): domain Eukaryota; kingdom Metazoa; phylum Chordata; class Actinopteri; order Beloniformes; family Belonidae; genus Cololabis; species Cololabis saira. The sequence goes on along the minus strand of NC_084593.1, from coordinate 35,375,787 downwards.
CGGATGCGTGCAGCAGGTTTCCCATTTGTTAATGTTGAAAGTCGGTGTTCCTGTTCCCAGGGTACAGCCGGTCAGGGCGGGTGGGGGTTGTTGCAGGCTGGATGGACAGTGAAGTGTGTGCATCTGCGTGTGACTTTGAGGTTATCAGTGTACCACCATGAGGAAAAACTGTCAAACGCCCTGAAAAATGAGAATCTCCAGAGATCGCTCTCCCCGGACAGCACTTCTTAGCATGTCAAAGCTTCCACCCCGCCCACCTCTTCAGCGTAAGGCAAACTCAAACAGATGTTTAAATCACTCAGTGTGGACAGAGCAGGAAGTGGGGTTTGACGTTTTCTGAAGTTCTGTTTTTCATAATTGCCCTCTCATCGGAGCACGGTGTATCTAATAAAAACAGAACCTTTTCAAGACTTCATCACAGTTGAGGACACCTTTACAGTAAAACCATGCAGAACCAGCACACTGATCATTACCAGATGTGGCTTTGCTACGCACCAAATGAAGTCCCTGTTTCAAAAACAGTGGAACAAGGTACATTGATTTAATTGTTTGTATGTGTTTCTTACAGGCATACGAAAAAATAAATGAAATTTGATTGCAGATATTGGAAGATTATGAATGAACTCTGGTCATCAACTGGTCCTAAAGCATGATATGAGCAACAACACACATATTACACTGTGCCATTGATTTGGTGTTCAGAGAGGTTCATGGTTGGCTCGTTACTGCTCGGTGCCCACCTTGTGACTATAAACACATCCACTGTGGCTTTCTCTAACCAAACTAGTGTGATTACTCCAAAAGTCTTGTGGTTTGTTCAGATGTATCTTTGCAAAACAGCGAACTGGCATGTCCTGTTCCTTTCTCTTTTTTACCTCCCTTTTAGAGGAAAAAAGGCTTTCCACTCTGGATTCTAGTTGCTCTGTGATGAACTTGAGCATTTAACATGCTAGCTGACACCTGTAGAGTCTGAGACGTAGTTATTTGTTTTCTGACTTTGAGGTAAATGTGTAGGGAATGGAAAAATGGCACTTGTCTTAAATGACTACCACCTTTTTTTATTTTAAAATAGGGCTGGGCGATATATCGAATATACTCGATGTATCGCAGCTTCTACTCTGTGCGATGTACAAAATGACTATATCGTGAATATTCAAGTATACATTGTCACGCATTAGCTTTTAGCCGCGGGCATTAAATTGCAGGCTTTTCTCACTCTTTCTCGTCTCGTCTCTCCTTCTCAGAGACATAAAACAAGCACACCCACTTACATACGTCAGTCACGTGCGTTTGACTAAGTTGTGATTTCCCCCTTTTTGCATGAAAGTTTAGCATAAATTAATAAAAATTAGCATATATTAATGCAGTATGAACAAGAATGTTTTAATGTAGACATATAGAATCATCATACTGGTGTGATTGTAGGCATCAAAGTGTTAATTCAAGGCTAAGGCAAAATATCGAGATGTCGTGACATGGCCTAAAAATATCGAGATATTAATAAAAGGCCATATCGCCCAGCCCTATTTTAAAATGATATACTCTTCATACTCATATCAACAACCACTTCTTTTCTAAGATCATTGCTGATGTTTTTCCTCCTTGGCATTGTGTCAACATACATCTCAATGCTTCAGACTGACAACTGAACCCTCTGCTTCCTCAGACGAGGCCATCTTTATCTCAGTGAGACACATTCTGCTCGTGTTCCTTTTTTATTTTATTGTTTTTCTCTCGGTCCAACAGCATGGCAGTCTAGTGGAAAGTGTTAAACCGGATCGGACATGTCACCCTCTGAAAACATTTGGCATATTATGAAAGAAAAATCCAACACAGGAAGCCCCCGACTGTTGTGCAGCTGAAATCCTTTAACAAGCACGAGGGAAAACAAAGCCTTGAATCATCTCACTTACACAACTGGACATCAACCGATACATTCCAGGTTTTATGTGGAGGATTTCCTTAACAATATTCCCCACTGTGTCTTTACCTTATGTAAGAGGGTATAATACTACACAAACAGCGGGCATGCAGAGAGGAAATGTCATCGTATTGTCACAGCTTTATTTGACAAGTCATAATATTAAAAGATATTGTGTATTTATTTTGAAAATATATGAATTGGTCAAGGTTAGGCATTTGACTCCATCTTTAACCATACACTGGATACTCTGTGGAAAGGATACGGCTACTAGTGGACAGGGAAAAATAAGCTCACTTACCATACCTGCCTTTGCTTCTCTCCTCCTCATCCTTACTAGTAAAGATTGTATTTTAGTACTTGAGTACTTGAGTATTGTACTTCATAAACTTGTATTGGTTCCGTCCTTGAAGTCGCCCCTTTTTCTCTTTGTTCTTCAGTGTTTGTGGGAGTTCTTGTGTTTCACTTTATAATCTTGCAAGGCCTTAACCATAAACGGCCCTGAGATGACATTATGTCCCGTCATTTTATATGACTTTGATGACAGCCCTTAGACAGAAAAGCTCGCTCTGGTAGCTCTGTTGGCTTCAAAAGAGAGAAGAGTAAAAGTCTCGCTCACTATGGCGTCATATAAACATGGGACTGGGATGGCTGCTGAGGGGGGAACATCTGCACTCTACATTTTTACAGCGAAAGATTTGAATTGGGGATAAATATCCCAATCATTTTCCCCACAGGCAATGTTACGTGCCTTACAGTTGGAGAACTTGCACAGTTCAGATCAACATATGTCTTTCACTAAAACCATCAATCAAAACGATTAAGAAATGTTTCCCAAGAAGGTCACATGCACTGAATGTGCAGGGATATGATGGCAAGAATTATAAAACCACGGAGCATGAAATTCAATGAGCCTGAAATTGGAATCAGTGGCTAAAAATTACACTGCAGAGAGCATTAAAACACTAGCCGTGTCACATCTTTGAAACTTATCAAAACAATGAATGGCCAAAACATGACTTATCCTCATAATGAGTTGAAGTGATTGATGTTTGCAAAAAAACGACAAAATCGTCCCTGAACACCACACTAGTGAAGAATTTTCATTTAGATACGATGAATTTGGAAATAAGTATGAGCCACTCTTAGAAGCAGTAGAAAGGGAGTAAAAAGGGTGGTTGCTCTCGCCTTACCGCTCAGGAATTTAACAGAAAGAGCCTGCTTTTTACGGAGCCCCATACCCTTAATGCCATCCTCTCCCCCAGCGTTTATAGGCGGTAAAAGTTCTGCTGCAGTTCAGGAGAGCGCTAGCCTAGGACCACATGACTGACCTGAGTGACTCCGTCCAGTAAAAACTTTTATGCTGAACATGTGTGGGCATGTAACTTCAGCCCACATGTAGTTAAGGGCTAATGCTCACACACTACAGAGAACCTGAAGCATCAGATCTGTCCGTGACCAGTGACGTGAGTGAGGGTTCAACCCCGACTTGCTTGTTGACAACCCAACAGAATTATTCTTATTTTTTAGTTCCATCTCACACACAACTTGGTGTTCATTTTTACCATGCTGCTTTCATTTCAACTTGCCCGAGGTAGAAATGCCTCCATGGAGTCTGGACTCCACCTTTTTGACTTCATTCATCATGTCAGCTCTTCCAGTTTTACAAAACCTCCTCCCCAGAGTGGAGGGCCTGCCCAGCCAATGAAAGCTTGATAAACTCCCGCTGCCTTCTGCATCCCCAACCAAAGCCAACGCTGACTGAAGCGTTAAGTCAAATTAACAATCTATCCCATGCTTAAAGGATAAGAGAGCAGAAGAGAGATTTGAGACATGTTTTAGGCATCTGTGTGTGCAGTTTGTAAGGGTTTGATATGTTACTCGATATAAACTGACATTCATATTCCTCTGAAACTGTCTTTTAATGGAAGCTTGTGGTGACTAAGACATGGAAATTACTCTGGTTTACTGTGGTAAATTTATCACCTTGTACACTTGTAAAACATCATCTGTAAACAATTTACACATTTTGTAGGAGCAGCTCATGGAAAGGACTACCCTTTGGATGCTTGACCAGTGATGTGATGCTCTTGTGACCCACTTACACTTAGACTCAGACTTAGACTTAGACTCAACTGGATTGATCTCTTTGGGATGACTCCTTCTGGGAATTTCACTTATATTGGGATTTGAGCATCATCAGTTTGATCCATTTAGCCATCGCTGCATAAATGCGTAAAGCACTATTTCTTTTTGTTTCCATTTAGAATAAGATATAGGATTAAATAGGAGGCATGGCGTTAAATCAAGTGGGCTGCTACACCAGAGGTGTAAAAACATGGAGGGAATGGATGACTTTACGTTGTGTCTATGTGATTTTAATCAATCAAACAATCAATCTTTATTTTTATAGCAACTTTAAAACAACCAGTGTTGACCAAAGTGCTTCCCAGTTAAAATCGAAGCATATCATAGACATTACATTAATACCTTGGGGTATAAATGCATCTTTACATAAAATAGCATAATACGTTAAGATTCTTTTTATTTTCATTTGATAATAAGATAACAAAATTTTGATATACTACCTGAAAAAGAACCTCAGGATAAACATACATTCACTTGCCCAACATACAGTTTCATACGTGCAACTGACCGCTGGACACGTGAACAGTAAAAATGCTAGAGTAGGGTGACTTATGTCTTCTTTGGGGAACTATACGTTTATTAGGGTAACTGGAGATCCACTCCGCTCTTTGTTGACAGCGAGTCAGCCTTGTTCATCTGCTTCCTTCTGATACTGATGATCAGATTTATGTTTTTTGTAGCTTTTCAGTACAACCAGCCTGTCAGCCTCCCTGCAGCTCCTCCCTGTAGGGATGCTTGTCTCCCTCCATTATTATCCCCACCACCTTCAGGTATATTCAATTACGTGAAGAGCATAAAGTAAAAGGGCTTAGCACACACCCTTGTGGAGCTCCTTCACTTACAGACTTGAACAAATGTAGCCAGTTTGTAAGAAAGTCCTGCATCTACAAACATATATTCATGACCTAATCGTCACCAATGGAAATTTCACCTGTTGCTGTTTGAGAGTTGTGGCTCAATTCTGTATGTTGTAGCTACAATATCCTCTCTAATCACGCCTCCTGGAACTACGCTCGGTGGTTCTAGTTTATATCTTTACTCACAAATTGTTCCCAATTGCATTAACATTTTTTTTTAATCTTGATAACCCTGTTGAGCCCAGGAGCTTTTTTGTATGTGCTCTCTAAGGTCACTTGATACTCCGATGCGTCATTTTACAAACAGAGAATAAAGGCAAGAAGAACATCAACCTTCTGGCTTTAGGGATTTTTGAGTGGCAGCTGTAGCACTCCACAGGGTTAGCTGTGGTGTCACACCGCAACTCTTCTTACTTTATCCCCTTTCAGTGGGCAATCAGCAAGAAAAACAAGCCTTTGCCTACTCAAAGATGATTGGTAGGGTTATTAGAACTTTTAATACCTCCTCGGTTACCAATCAGAAACATCTGTCTCTCCCGGACGGAGCGCTGCATTCCACCCTCAGTCAAGAGATTTGAAGTCGTGTCCTGAGGGATGAGTTTAAATGATGCTGTGCTCTCTACCTCACCATTTTTTCTTTTAATTGTGTTACCATTTGAGGAAAATCCACTGTTGGTTTAAGAGCGCAGAGCCAGATTCTCAAAGCTGGCAGTGTGCATGCCCGTTTGTGCCAGTGAGAGAGGCTGGTGTGGTGGCAACAGCTGAAAGAGCAGCAGCAGAACAAGGCAGGGCCTTCTGGCGAGGCTGTCCTTGGACATCTGGCTGTCATAGTCTGGAAAACCGCAGAGACAAAACGAGGCTGAGAAAAAAAATAAAGGGTCTGAAGGGTGTGTTTTGATATCCCAGCACGTCTTCTCCCCCAGATATGTGCTGCATTAATATTTAGGGGTAACTCTGAATTCTGCTCCCTGTGAACCGTTTATTAAGCGCAGATATAACGAACTGCCACGTTTGACATTTAGAGCCAGAGGCAAAAAAAAATCACACAGGCATAAAGCCCCATTATGACCTCAAAGCCTCGGCCCAACTGCAGATCAGAGGCGCAGAGAAAACACATACAGCTGCACGCGGGAGGAGTTGGCTTGGGGAGTCGCTGCACTGTTTGATTTATTTATTTAAATTGCCGAATGTGTTTCTCAATAATTAACATTTAATTTTTCTGTTTTCTGAGTGTGTATATGTGCATATGCGTGTGCGTGGGAGTGGGAACCGCCGCTTGTGTCCCCTGAATAAACTTCACATTGCACCATCCTGTTTTCAGCAGGGTGCAGAAACATGTAGATTTCAGATTTCCAGCCAGCAGAAACAAATACTGAACACTTTTTTGTTAGAGTTAGGAAACACTAACAGCTGTGGAGCCTCTGCTGGACGCTACACTGCGTCTGACATCAGCAGACACGTCCTGTGTGGAGTGTCCGTCGGCCCGTGATTTCCAGTCATCTTTCTCCTGTAGTCCTTATCATCAGTTTGGCTTTTACAAGACTTGCCGGTCTCTATGCGTACACTTATCTTCCAATATTATGGACGGTGTGAACAGCTGTGATCGGATGAGAAGATAAACTCGCTGAGAAAAGTCCTGGAGTCATATGGTTTCTACATGAAAGTGGTCATATATCATAATTATTATGATAGAAAACTGCTTCATTGTGTCTGATAGAAAAAGTGCCTTATAACTTTATCACATCTTTGATTTCAAAATAGATCAAAAGTTAGAAGCTAAAGCTGTGTGTTGTTTGCAAAATTATCTATGTTTTCTAATGTCTGTAACTATCATTATTCTCACAGCATTAGAAGTGGAAGAGGCAACTTTTCACCTAATGAGTTGAACTATAGGACTGTTCAACAATGTGATTAGATCAGATTGACTGAATGCCATCAATATGATTGATTGGTAACTATGGGGTATATATATGTGTTTTAAGTCTGTATTAACTTCTATCTACTCCTTTTAGATGGTTGAATCTCACCTCTCACTCTCTTGTGTCTACATTCTTGCTGCTGCATAGTTGGAGTGCAGAAACAGATTTTTCCAACACTGAGTGACCTTGCATCGTTCAAAACCAGAAATATTCAGATTGATGAAGTCCCTGGATCAAGATGACAAATATCTGTATTTCTTGAGAATTTGTTTTTTTCCATGAAAAGTGCAGGTTTAGCTGTGATCTAAGAATGAAGTTTAGAGAAAATATGTTAGTTTTTTTTCCTAAATTTAAAGAAACACAAAAATGTAAACAGTCAATCTAACGAAAATAGCAGAAATGAGGGCATTTCTTGTTTTCTTTTTCTTGTTTTTGAAAGCAAGCCATCTTACGCTGAAATTGGATTTGTCACATTACAACTACAAAGAATTGTGCGCCTGTGTGGCTTCTGGCAAAAATAACCTTGAGAAGTAATTCTCAGCGGCTGAGATGTAATGAAAAAATGCCAGAAATGTTACTGAAGGGCTACAAGTTCAAAGTTTGGCTTTGTCCCATAAAGGAGGAGAAGGAGGACGTTCACAGCACCGGTCCAACAATAAATGTCCATTAAACAATAAACTTCTCCTGACCAAGGCCATTTACTGCATATGGGACAGAAGCACATCCTTTCTGCTGCGTCTCACACCCACATACACACCCCACACATGCACACAGGTGCAGACAAATGCAATGTTGAGTGCCTTGCATAATGGTGATAATGTCTGTTAATGGTATAATAATATGAGACAGTCCTAATGAGAGTAATGGTGCACCAGGTCCAGGAATAGTAACCTCCTAAAATAGAGCAGGGGATGGGTGCCATTAAAGCGAGTCCAGAGAAAGCTTCTTTGTTTGGAGTGCATGTTTGGTGTGTGCATGTTTGAGTGTGCGCACCACTACTTTAACTGTCCTGTGGGAGATGCAGCAACTCCTCGTTTCTGTAGCGTTTGGCATGCACAGTACTTGTGCTGGAGGAGCTGCTTGCACATGTGCGTCACACTGGTGTCTGTTATACGTCTTCTGTGTTCTGTTAATGTAAATTAATATGAGCGTCTGTCTCAAAAATTAATGTGCATGTTGCAACTTTGAAAAGCTCAGAACATTAAAGATGTTACAAAGTTGCAATAATTTACGCAATCTTATGAAAGACATATTCTGGAGAGTGTTTTTTTGTTTTGTTTTTTTTGCATGGGTTGTTATGGAAATGTGTAGGCTACATCCAAAGTGAATTGTTTATTGACCTGGATTCTTGGTTAAATGAGTTTATACTTTTCTATATCAGTGCACTGTAATACAACAATTTTGTATATTCTGCTAAATAAGTAAATATATATCAAGAAATTTGCCACAATTACTATGCAGAGAAAATGCAGTGCTTTTACACTGGAGTAGCATTTACCATCGATTTTGTCGTGTTTTGAAGGAAAAATTGTATTACTTTGGTTGTTTTTTTATATCTTTTTATTTCACAAAAGAAAGACAATCAGATACATTCTTAATGACGGTAGGTCTTACAATTTTCTTTTGTGCACGCGTGCCTACTCCCGCCTATAAATAAGTAATAAATAAATAAAATAAATAAACTGGAAAGAAAAAAATAATAATAATAAGTAAGTGAATACAAATGGAAAATAACATCAGTAAATAACAATAGGGGCATCAAAACTCAAATACCTACAGATACATAAAATAAATGACAGCAAAAAAAACAGCATTCAGCGTACAATGATGTTCTCTAAACCAGAGAATAATGGGAACCAAAATTCTTGAAAAAGATGCGATTGTATTTTTCCAAGGTTAGTTTTTCTAAGGGTAGAAATGCTGTGAGTTGATGGAGGGGAATCGTTCTTCCAAAATGAAAGTATACTTTTCTTTGCAAAGTAAGTGATCAAAGATTGTTTTGGTTGTTGCCACATAATCAATCATTGAATAAAGTATTTTAAAGTGGCCGTAAAGGTGGATATCGTGCGTGTGTTTGCAGCGCATCCCGGCTGCAGGCAGAGCAGAGAGAGGATGGTTCTCCGGGCCGTGATTGGCTGACGCGCAGCCTCCGCTGGCAGCTATAAAAGCGCCGTCCGGCCGACTCTGCTGGCTCAGTCTGGCGGAGGATCTGCGGGCGTCGCTGGACGCGGCGTGAACTTTAACTACAGCAAGGCGGTGGGAAAAGGTGCACATCTAACCCCAGAACACCTGTTTGATTAAAGGAGCTCTGCTGGAATATTTTTTCAGAAAACGTTGACCTCCAGCTCGTCCCAGCTCCGGTAAGTCCGCTCAACAAAGTTAAGACTGATATTGTCTCCATGCAGTTTATGTATCTGTCCATCTTTTGTCCGACATTGACAAACTTACTGTAATTGGATCTTGTTTTTTTTTTTTATAACTTCTGGGACTGAAAAAATACATTTGACACTTTTATAATGAATTTAAAGTTATGTCCTCCACTTCATTTCTGAGTTTTTGAACGCAGTCAAGTTTATACTATGGAGTTCTGCATTATTTACCCCACTCGTCTTTTAAACACACAGGGATATCAAATGGTTTGAAATGATATCATAATATATTCATAGCAGATGAGGGAATAATAAGGGAATCACATCAACTACAGGATTTTAAGCTGGAGATGCTTGTAGCGTTGAGCATCTCGGATTTATCTGCGCAGCTTTTCTGGTCTGGTTGTTTATTTAATAGTCTACAGGCTAAAACATTTGCAAAGCATTTCTTATACAGCCTGCAGTAGTGAATCATCATAGTGATACACGTTTATTGCACTTTAAAAAGACAAACCTCTTCAAAGGGGATGATCGCCCACACAGAAGAACAACTCCTGTGCACAAGCTGGCCAGAAAAAAGACAATATTTATAGTCAATAGATATCTTATAGATACAATTGCCAGGATAATTCTACAGAATTATTTTGTTGTTGTTTGCTTGTTGTTGTTTTGTTTTTGGGGTTGTTGTTTTGTTTACACACTTGAATGCCAGCCCACTGCAGCTCACACAGTTCAATCTGTTGAATTCATAAATAATAAATGGATAACTAAAGTCAGCAGTTTGGAAATGAGCCGTGCATGTTTATTTTTCAGTTTGAAGTAGAATTGATGACGTAAATTGGGCTGATATTTCAGCACAAGTTTGTACCAGTTTCCTTCTTTATCTGCTGGATCCTTCCTCCCAACACCTCCCAGCACCTCCTGGTGCAGGTCACCCTCCGTTCTCACCCCTTCCTCCTGCCTCTGCCTTCCTGAGCACTCCTTCACCTTCTATTGTTCTTCCAAACAGTGCAACAGGTCACTTTTGTTTCAGTCTTGCTTCCTTTCTGTGTTTTTTTTAATTTTTTTTTACACATTTCCATCACTTTCATCTCCTTCTCCTCTTCCTACCCTCATTTTGAAAAAGACAAGCATACATTTGCCTCCCCTTTCGTTCTGTGAGCTTGCCAACTTCCCTGCTCTTTCTGAGCAATGGAGTCAGCAGAGCAACACAATTTATTAGATTAAGAAGATCAACCCAATTAAAATGAAGCTTTCAAATTAAATCAGACAATCCTGCTCTAACAGAGCCTAATGAGAGGCCATGTTATACAACACAAAGGCAGCTTTCACATGATGAGGATGATATAGATGGAAAATGGCCAAATTCTTCAAAACTGATTTCTTGTGACATGTGTGTGAGTTCATTCATGTGATTTTCTCTCTTTTTATGGAAAAGGTTGAATAGCCAGTTATTTGAGCTGAATGCATCATGAATAGCAGTTTTTAACAAAAGAAGACTATGTATGTTTGTTTTTTTCCCTTGAAGTGATAAAGTTCACAAAGTATCACATAGTTATAGCTCCACGGTTCTTCTCTCCATTTTTACTGACGTGTTCATAGCAGCGTAGTAGTAACAGAGACCTTTTCAGAGATCAGTCGCTCTGTCTGACCATGTGGACTTAGATTTGAACACAAATACAATCCAATAATCATTGAAGCAGCTAGTGCCGTGAATCTGATGTGCCAATTACAATTACATTTCTTTCCACTTGGTCCACAAGTAAGCTGCATGCTTTGAAACAGCAGCAGTATTATGTTATTGGCTAGCTGTGCACCTCCAATTTGATTGGATGATACTCAAGTATGAACATTTTAACTTTCCTCAACTTTTGACGGAAGCAACGGTGTCGGACTGAACCCACAATTCAGTTTGAGAACATTTGACAACTCCCCATTTGAAGTCGCTCCTACAACGATGCTTCAATGCTGTTGCAATGCAGTTTGTGCAAACGAACGAGGAATTTGATTCCGTAGACTTTACCTCTCATGTTCAATAAAACAAATAAATAAGAAAGAATTTTAAAACGCCACAGCAATCAAAAACTATGTGCACTATATTTGTACACTATGTACACTATATATGACATATACAAGACAGAACCAGTATTTGCAGGTGGGATTGATCCCTCATTTAGGCCCAATCTTGTCCCAAATCCAGGTTGATGGACAATTACAAAAGACAGGAGCACACGACTGATGTAACAGCCAGCCGTGGCGTCTGAGACGAGTCAAACAGCACATCATAATCCCGCCATCATATTTTCACACTTTAAAATCCTGGATTCCTTTCAGGCCATCTATTATGTGTTTTAAGACTTTGGGCAGCGTTAAAAACTGTTACGTATGTAGACAACGGTTCACCAGCGGTTACAAGTTGTTCTGGTTGTAATTATGGGTTCTGGTGCTGGTGGTGATGTTGCACTTAATCACAATTTCCGAGTGAAACCCAAAACAAAGTACTGGCAGAGCTTCTTTTCTTTTTTTAAATCTCTTTTTTTACTTGAAATACTTATGAAAATGTATCGTTAATTGTTTGAGCTTGTTTTTATTATGACACGTTCCCCTTTGGGGAATGTTTATGAGTGTGTTCATGGTGCTCTATTTGTTGGCCATCACTGTGCAATTCTGCGTGAACTTTGTGAAGCCCAGTGCGTTCTGGTTTGCACATGCGTTGGGAGATAGTATCTGTGAGTGGGTGAGTGTGTATGAGTTTGAATGTGACCTCTGTCTCTGCTCTGGAGAGATATTGCCATCATCGTCAATCAAGCCATTTATCTCGAGATGCCCCAGGCTTTTCTTGAGGATACACATGATACTTAAGAAGCTCAGAGCCAAGTTCTGTCCAAAAGAGAAAGGATCTCTTTCGCACACACTGGACACACAGAAACACTGTTCTTCATTTTACCTCAGTTATCACTGCTCCATTTGTCCTTCTTAGTTTTGTTTTGCGACCTCCCACTACTTATTTTTTAGCTTTTCAACCATCCATCCATTCTTTTATACCCACTTCATCCTGGTCAGGGTCACGCGGAGTCTGGAGCCAAACCCAGCTGTCATCGCTGCTAGAGGCGGGGTACACCCTGAGAATGCACCAAACAAAGGAAAGACGAGACAAACGGCTATGCACGCTCACACTCGCTCAATTGAGAACCAACAATCAATCTAACGCGCATGTTTCTGAGCGGTCTGAGGAAGCCGCGGTACGCGGGGAAAACCCACACGGGCATGGGAGGAACGTCCAGACTCCACACAGCAAGATTCAAACCAGGAACAGTTGTGAGACGACAATGCTAACCACCACACCGCAGCGCTGTCACAGCAGTTTTTCCATCATAGAAGAATCTCACTGCCGACCCATTTTGTATGCATGTGCTTTTTCTTTAATGGTTTTTGAACATGCATATGTGTTTTCTAACAATGTAACCTCACCCCAGAACATGTGATAGCTACATGCTTCCACAGTTGGAAGACATAAAGCTAGAAAATGATATGATTCATAATTTCAGGCTGTAAAATTGATGCAGTCTTATGTCTGCCTGATAAGACCTTTCCGCTTTGCTATCAGATGTAGTTTGTTAGGGTTAGGCGGAATAAATACACGCTTAGAAACTGATAAGTTTGATCTTTTTGAATGAATCCACTGATATTATCCGTATTTAAACAATGTAAGCTTAACAAACACAGATGTGTACGTTGTCTGACGAAGGCTCACACCTGGCGTTAACATGCACCACATGTGATCTAATCTGAGGTTGGCAGCGCTGAGTACATGTTGGAAAGCGTTGAAGGATACAGAGACGTACGGAGCACATTCGGAGGTTGTCCCAAGTCCAGGTGCAACAGAACAGGAAGTGCATACTCATCCTGTGTCCCTCACACTAAAGTGTGACAAAAGTTCAAGGCGTAAATATGAATTTCTGGATGTTCAGATGGACACATGATGTAATTTTCCTGCAGCATCAGTTCGAATAAGTCTGAGACTCCAATACAGGAGCCCTGCTCAGGCTTCACAGCTGGAGAGATCAAAAGAGTCAAAAGATTTCCAAAAAGGGGAGGTGGGGGGAATCATGCAGCTGTAAAAGTCTTTCTTGTTTTATTTATTTTCAAATGACATCACTTTGGATTAACAACAGCGTCTTTTGTTTGTTTGAGCGTCGATAAACTAAGCTCATCTCTCAAAAGTGGAAGCATAACTGAAGGCTAGTAATAGCCAAGATGTTGTGTTAGTAAAAAGGAGCCTGTTGTTTATTTGCATGTGAAGTGGAGGAGGTGAGAGCTGATCACAAGTGGTTACTAAAGACGCAGAGTGACATGCCAGCTGTGAGCGGAGCAGCCAGAACACACTAATTCCAGGTGTCAACAGCAGCTAAGTGTGGGCTCAGAGAGAGGGACTGGTTTCAACTTCAGTTTGTTGTTGTTAACAAATGTACAACCTTGGACGTCTTCTCAGTTCATTATCAACCCTATGAATAAATGTGATTTTCTACTTATTTTTCAAAAGATTAAAAACTCTGACCCACTGGAGACCAATCAAGTCATTAGGCACTTTAATGTAATGATAACATATAATTGTTATCTGTGAAGTAGGAATGGGCGATATTTTACCGTTCACGATATACCGTCAAAAAAAATCCCCACGGTAAGAATTCGTCATCTCGCGATAAAAAGGATAAATTCCCGTTGATGACGTTTTTGTGTAAAGCTGATTTATGGTTCTGTGTTAAATCGACGCACAAGGTACGTGAAGGAAGGAAGGAAGGAAGGAAGGTAGGAAGGAAGGAAGGAAGGAAGGAAGGAAGGAAGGAAGGAAGGAAGGAAGGAAGGAAGGAAGGAAGGAAGGAAGGAAGGAAGGAAGGAAGGAAAGGAAGGAAGGAAGGAAGGAAGGAAGGAAGGAAGGAAGGAAGGAAGGAAGGAAGGAAGGAAGGAAGAAAGAAAGAAAGAAAGAAAGAAAGAAAGAAAGAAAGAAAGAAAGAAAGAAAGAAAGAAAGAAAGAAAGAAAGAAAGAAAGAAAGAAAGAAAGAAAGAAAGAAAGAAAGAAAGAAAGAAAGAAAGAAAGAAAGAAAGAAAGATAAATTCCCGTTGATACGTGTTTGTGTAACAAACATGGCGGATCTGAGTCATTCCAGTTTTGCAGTACAGGTTTAACTCATTTAATTGTTTTTTATTAATTCAATTTAATTGGTGTAGTTTAGTAGTATTCAGTATTCTTTTAGAGCAGTGTTTTGGGGGCTCCAAAGACTGAATGTGGAGATAGATTTATAGTTACAAAGGTGGATGGAATTGGTATTTTTTTATCGTCATTTTTATTGTTATCGGGTAAATGCAGGAAAATTATCGTGATACATTTTTTAGTCCAGCCTTACTGTGAAGCCACGCTGTTGCTAGCGTTCCCATCAGCATCCATCTCACAGAGCTCATGTCCTTCCACACACGCAACAGGTTTTCTGCCCTTTGTCTCAAAAGTGATGGATGATGTATTTTCTCCGCAGGACAAACCAGCTCTGCCAGGCCCGGAGCGACGGCCAGCGTGTGGGCGTATGTCGGCGCACTTGTGATTGAGTGCTTTCAGAATCGGTGCGTGTTGGACGTCTGGTTGCGTGAGAATGAGGGCCGTCGTGCTGCTGTGCCTCTTCGTGGTCACCGAGGTCGGAGCCACCAGATTAGTGCGAGATTCCCAGGGTGGACCTGAAGCTTTAGAGCCCCCCAAGAACAGCAGCTCGGTGCAGCTTCCCCTCCCCAAGCCGGGGCGCGCTCGCAGCCCCTTGCCCCCCATGTGCATAAAACCCACAGAGATCAAGCATGCCTTCAAATACGTGAACACCATCATATCCTGCCTGATCTTCGTGGTGGGGATCATCGGCAACTCCACGCTGCTGAGGATCATATACAGGAACAAGTGCATGAGAAATGGACCCAACGTGTTGATTGGAAGCCTGGCGCTGGGAGACCTGCTTTATATTATCATTGCCATCCCCATCAATGTGTACAAGGTAAGAACCTTTACAACCTCAGTCTATCTGTACGTGTGTGTATAATGACTAATGTCTGTCTGCGGTGTTATCAAAAAGAAAACTCGGCTCTCTGGAGCTCATTAGATCAAATCATATTTCATTTTTTGTGACATATGTTGGTTTTCCAATGACATACAAACCTAACTGATGGATTTGGGCATTTTACGCTTTGAAAAAATACCTTTATTACACAGACTTACAGTTATGTCCATTGTAAAGGAGACATATGCCTTTTTGTTTAACAAGCTTTTAAAATGTTCAGCTTTTTCTGAATGAAATCTCTGTGTCCTGCTTTGATAAATTATACCAAGGGGGTATTAGCCCCCTTTTCAACCATGAGCGTACAGCTCTGTTCACAGCCGCTGATTTTAGTGGGTGGAGCCAGCCAGTTTATTTAGCTCCAACTCTTTTATGAGGTCTGTTGTAAAGGTGGAGATACAAATGAGGAGGATGGATAATCCTGCTCTGATCAGAGTGCAAATCTGAATAGTCTCCTGAATGACAGTATTTTCACACCTAGGTGACCTCGAACAAAGTGTCAGGCTTCTGTTACGATGGTGTTTTTTATTTGGCGTACATGTCAGACACCCAATTATATGTTCTAATGCACATTTTGTAAATATGTTCCCTTTTACGTAACTTTACCTCAAACAATGAAAGTTACTTACCCTTTCAGCTGCATTAGAGCCACTTGAAAAGCTCCACGATGACGAATAGGATGTCTCTAAAGTCACTTTCAAGTCAGACTGTATAGGCCACCAAGAAAATATATGACCCAACCAAACAGTCAAATGAAAAGAAAAATGAAGAATATATAAACGTAGACGACAGGCGGAGACAACATGTTGCGATTTAAGGAGAAAACTTTCCTTGTGCGTGTGGAAATATCCACTGACTTGTGTGTCGGCATAAGCAGTTGACCATAATGTAACCGCAACTGGGACACGATGAGAGGTTGAAGGCAAATCAGAGGTTTGGCCAAAGCAGAAAACTGTAACTGAAACGAGCTTTAGTTTGAAAAATGATACGGTTTGCTCTGATTTCATGAATTCTAATGTATGACGGATCACTTTCTTCTTCTTCTTCTTTAAACCAGGCATATTTGGTGAACTATACTCTAATGCTTAATAATAATGTTTCTGTGCTGTTGGAATAACCCTACTGTAATCTTAAACATTGTTAAAAAAAACAACCACACACACACACACACACAACATGCTCTCTTTACATGCAAATGTCCTGGTTTTAGTGTTATTTGGTATTTTAGTGGTACCGCATGCTTTTCGTGACCCTAAACAGAACTTATCCCCCCTCGGGAGGAGGATTCCTCTCTTGTAGGTTTTGGCATTAGCAGGATTAGCTCTGAGAGACACGAGGAAGAAACAACCCCTAAATGAACCTTGCTGGGATTTGGCCGTGTGTTTGCACAGGTGACACTTAAATTTCAAGTACAATTCTCTTTTCCATTTCTTTCTCTCTCTTGTTTATTTTTCTGCAGCTAATAGCGGAGGACTGGCCGTTCGGCGTGTACGTTTGTAAGCTGATGCCGTTCATCCAGAAAGCTTCAGTGGGAATCACCGTCCTCAGCCTGTGTGCCCTCAGCATCGACCGGTGAGCACACACACACACCTGCTCTTGACAAATACTCACGCGTTAGTTGTGAGAGCAGTCATAGCATGTGTGTGCTTGCATCCTGGTTTCTTCCAGCTACCATGCCGTGACATCGTGGAGCAGGGTGAAGGGGATGGGGATCCCGCTCTGGAAAGCAGTGGAGGTGACTCTGATCTGGCTGGTTGCTGTGGTGCTGGCGGTCCCCGAGGCGCTGGCGTTTGACATGATGGAGATGCCGTACCGAGGCAACAAACTCAGGATCTGTCTCTTACATCCAGAGCAGGCCACCAGCTTCATGAAGGTTTGTGCTTCATGAATGAGGCAGCTGAGGCGGTGAAAGAAACAACTTTTGCTGAATTATATGATGAAAGGCATTAAAGCAGCTTTCAGTTTTCAGTTTTTCATTTGAAGGAAGCATTGTCTAGCCATGGCTGTGTCCCACCTGTATCGAGCCCAACTCGTTTGGAAGTCCCACCCGAATGGGACGACCGCATGTAGTTTTAAATATCAGCAATAATCAAACTAATAATAAATGGCAAAGAGTGAGAGAGTAATTACAAAAGAGAGGGACTGAGCTGGAGACCAAACAGAAGTAAATCTTAGACAGCATTGTAAAAGCGATTTAACCTCCACGCTAGGGCTGGGCGATATGGACCAAAAGTCATATCTCGATATTTTCTAGCTGAATGGCGATACTCGATATATATCGATATTTTTTCTGTGCTATAATTGGGGTTTCCCCCAAAGCATTATTATTACAATGTAGACAGTAACAGGCAGACTTTTCCACTGAGGTTGACAGTTGTGCAAATAACAAAACATTTGTGCAAATCTCAAATTAAACATTCAAGTCAATTTGTCACAAAATAAGCTATATCAAAATCATACATTTTTTTTAAATCGATATAAACGATATTGTCTCGTACCATATCGCGTTTGAAAATATATCGAAATATATTAAAATCTCGATATATCGCCCAGCCCTACTCCACGCCATCGAGGACCCTCATTTATTTAAATAATAAAATTGATCAATTGTTGAAAGAAATTAACAAAATTCACTGTTTGTCCAAAAGGCCACGCTCTACTCACCTTTAGCTAGTAACTGTGTTGCACATTCATGAGGATGTTGTTTCAGACAGTTTATATTGGTTTCCTCAATGTTTCACCAAGATCTTCTAATGAAAAGGAAGATTTGAGATGCCGTGTGAAGTCGTCTGCTGCACATCCCAAAGAATGAATGGGGTTAATGTCCCTGACCTTGTTTTTTGAGGACACCGATCATAAAACGGCCCCCACATGCTTTCACAGTAGGCTTTAGGTATGATTGGTGCACTATTTCATCTGAAGCACACGGGACTGTGGAAAAAGGTGAATCTGGACTCTTCAGACCAAATGACTATCTTTTTCTTCAGACTTAGCTATTTAGTCCCAGTTATCATAGTTTTCTTTGCGCTGCGTGTTGCAACGCTCTCACGTTCTCTGTTAATCACTGTCATGTTTGTTTTTCCCAAACATTTAAAGGATCTCTAATCACGGCGGTTCAAGGTTTTCATTCGACCGCATCGCTTTCCTCAGAGATAATGTTTCAACCCTTCCACGTTTTCTAAGCGTGTTGGACTCATGTCCGTACATTTAGTGCTATCAGCAGTTTTTTGGGGGGCGGGTTGTTTTTCTTTTTCTGGATGCAGACTTATGTTTTGAGCATTCCTAGTCAAGGCGGCATCTTTACCACTTCCACATGTCTTCCAGCACGATTGTTTAAGGAATAACAAACAACTCAGTGCATCAGTTAGGGTTAAATCACTTTATCAACTATAGCAACACTTTTACAACGGGAGGCTTCTTCCTTGTTTACCTTGTTAAACTCAAGTGGACACTTTTTAGTGTTTATCTTGTTTTTATATTTTTATGCATTTGGCTTGATTTTTTGTGTGTTGGTTTGTTTTTGGTCTAGTGGTTCATTTTTATAGCAGACGACCGCTACAAATTTACTTGCTGCACATACGCTTCAAAACAAGATTCTTTAACCACGATCATGTCTGTGAGCTCCAAGTTAACCTCTGAAGTCTGCATTCAGCCAATGTTTGCCACTAGTATCACAAATACACTTGGTACTTGAAGCGTCATACCTGGCAGGTGTTGGAGCGGTGCTGCTTGATCGGTTCACATCTAGCAGGCCAACATCTATTCAAAATCAGCTATAGTTTAAATAAAGATGAAAAAAAACACACTAAACATTAATAAGACTCAAAATGGACCTTAAACTCAAAAGTGTTTATGGCCTTCACTTTTGTATCATGTATGTTATTGTTGTATGTTGCTGTGGAGGACAAGAAAAAAACCTCAATCATGATAACTTAATATCCATACACAACTTTCTCCTTTACCACTTCTTTAAGCTTTCTCCTAACGCTTGTTAATGCTAAATTAATTTAGCATTTTAGGAGAAACTTCACAACTATACAAGAACAGATTTTAAGAAATGGGTCAAATTCTCAGTTTTCTCATCAAACAATCCGCCCATTTGACGTAAACACATGCCAGAGAGAGAGACACCAATCACTCGTGTTATTTTCATGTCCGTTTTCACCTCATCAGATATGAAAAATGTAAAGTTTTGCTGTAAAGCATTTTATGAATATTTCAGTCTGGTCCAAAAGTGTACGCTGGAATAACACTCAGAGATGAATTACTGCTCATACCTGATAGATTCTGTGAAAAAAGCGCCCCCTTTATCAGCATATGAGATAAAGAGGAAGAAATGCTGAAGGAAATATGTGCACTGATAAAAGATGGATGAATGACTTTAACAACAACATATACCAGAGCAGCTGCATACTTGCGTCCGGCTATTGCATGGCCGGCTGTTATAGACATGTGTTCAAAATTATCCTGCATGTTCACTTAGATCTAACTCTCAGGACTAAGTTGGGGAAGAAAAAGCTTTGGATTAAGTTCGTAGTGCACCTGATGTTGCTTTCATGTTCGGATATCAGCTGAATGATCCACATCAAAGCAGAGAAGCTGGAGAGCAACGGTGCAGTTGGTGCTCGTTTAATCACAGACTCTATTTCCCTCTGCCAAATAGTCATTATTCAATTCAAAAGCACAACATACAGTACACTGCACAGGATCCATCTTCATGTTCTTCGTAATCATCGCGGCACATTCATGAGGCTGCACAGGCAGACAGAAATCCCAGAGGCCTGTTCAATATTTGGCTTTGTAAGAAAGGAGGACACCCAGATGTTATTTCAGTGGTTCGTCATCATCAAAGAAACATAGTTCACATTGAACCGGGAGTGACACTGTGGAGGAAATGTTTTCATTTCTGTCAAGACGAATTTAAACCCAAAATGTCTAAATCGAAGATAAATAAAAGTGAGCCCATTTGCAGCAGGTATCTTCAATGTGAAGAATTTGAAGCAGTGCGACCGTTTGTGTTAATTTAATTAACTTCTCATTTTACTCAGACTGTGTCTTTTCCGCTTTACAGTTCTACCAGGAGGTTAAAGACTGGTGGCTGTTTGGCTTCTACTTCTGCTTCCCGCTGGTCTGCACGGCAATCTTCTACACGCTCATGTCCTGCGAGATGCTCAGCCGCAAAAAAGGCATGCGCATCGCGCTCAACGACCACATGAAACAGGTACACCTGCACGTCTGCAGCGCAGCGCGGCCACATTCTCTGACGGAGGTGTTTACGAGACTCTGTAATTAGAGCTGGGTATCGGTTCAAATGTCAAGAATCGATTCCATTCCGATTCTTAAGATTCAGAATCGATTATCACCATTTGATTTGATCTGATCCGATTCGATTCGATATTGATTTGGGTTAGTGTTGCCTGGATTATATGACTGTAAAATAACTATTGAAATAATAATTTCACAATAATTTTTGTGAAATAACTAAGAAATAAATAACTCAAATAGGCATTTCAATATCCATTTAAAGTGCAAAAAAAGAAAGAAATTGCAACAGCTCAAGCAGTAAACAAATAATTTTAGCTTGTCTGATTTATTCTGTCACCAGACACACAGCTGGACATGAAGCACCCGCCATTTTTCAGGTATTTCATGACAAAACGTGTCCGATAACAGAGAAACCAAACAAGCTATAGTAAATATAGATAATATGAACTTCATTGAACTAATATAACATTTAGAAATTTAAGCTGAAATGTCCAACATTTTCTCTAAAGAAAAGTTAATTTAGTTCAGGAGTTTTCAAAACTACTGGGACTACTGGGATTAAAGTTCACAAGGCAAAAATGTAATGATGAAAAAAAAAAAAAGATTATTATTATTATTATTTTTTTTTTTTTTAATCAAAAATTCTTTTTTTTTAAATCGATCTTTAGACATACAAATCGATTTTTAGGAATTAATATGAGAATCGATTTAGAATCAGAAAATCGATTTTTTTTCAACACAGGCTTATCTGTAATCTCCTCTCTGTGTGTCTGCTTCAGCGGAGGGAAGTGGCGAAGACGGTGTTCTGTCTCGTGCTGATTTTTGCCTTCTGCTGGCTGCCCCTTCATCTCAGCCGTATTCTGAAGAAAACAGTCTACGACCAGAATGACCCCAACCGCTGTGAGCTGCTCAGGTAGGTCCAGATATCTGACGCAATCCCTAGTGAAGGCTTCTTGAGAGCCCATTGTTCTCCACCCTTCGACTTCCTGTAGTCTCCACAGTCAACTCTGCCCTTTCCCCGTCCAGTTTCCTCTTAGTGATGGATTACATCGGCATCAACATGGCCTCGCTCAACTCCTGCATTAACCCAATTGCCCTCTACTTCGTCAGCCAGAAGTTTAAAAACTGTTTCCAGGTAAGAAGGCTCACTTTGACAATAAGAGTGATTAGGGGTGTAACAATATATCGTGCCACGAAATTTCGCGATACAAAAACGTCACGAAACGTGTCGTGGAGGTGACAAAGTGTATCGCGATATTGGGTTATCAATATTAATCCATTGTGTTGACTAGAAACACGCATCCGACCGAGCGTGCCGACCGCGCCTCGACCCGCGGACCAAAATCTTACTCCGCTCAGAAGAAACTAGTACCGTTTTGTGGTCCCGTTTTGAGCTCTGAACCTTTACTTATGTAAGTCTGGTGTAGAGTTAAGCCTTACCTTATTAAATCAACACAGCACCTAGTGCTGTATCACTCCGCCCAATCTAAAACATACTAAACACTACAGATAAACTGACTAGTTTAATTATAGTCCCTAATTAACATCAGAATATAAAGAATATATTTATAAAATAATGAACCCTGAATTACCAAAATAACCTTCTTAACAAAAATAAATCTCCTCTTACACTTATAAGGTGAGCATGAATCAATCTTTTTTATGATGTAAAATTGTATGTATTTATTTACTTTTATTTATTTATTTAATTTTAGTTGTTAAATTTCTGGAAAAGAAAAAAGTCAGATCATACATGAGAGAAACTATTCAGTTTGTGGCTAAATATTTGTACTTGTATGAAACTGAAGATGTATAATGCAAACCTAACATTTACTTTTAGTTCAGTTTGTGGAAAATGGTTGGCCTGGCTTTCTCTTTAAAACTTAAACAGTTATAAAGCATTACAAACTGTAACAATAGGGCAAACGTACAGTATTGTTTTGTATTTTGATTCTTTCAAATAAAAGACAATTTTTTCCAGTCATATGTTCCTCATTCAAGGTTGTTAAAAAAATACTGCTATAATATCGTTATCGTGACCTCAATACCGTGTATCGTACCGTATCGTGAGATTAGTGTATCGTTACACCCCTAAGAGTGATATAGAGAGAAAGAAACACACCTGACAACAGTGTGCTGCTGTGTTGCAGTCCTGCCTGTGCTGCTGGTGCTACCGGACGCTTCCTCTGGACGAACGAGGCTCGGGGGGTCGGTGGAAGGGCTCGTGCCACGGGAATGGACTCGACCGCTCCAGCTCCCGCTCCAGTCAGAAATACACAAGCTCCTCATAAACACACACGTACGTTACACAGCTCGACCACTAAACCAACGCTCCCATCAGCTCCCATCACGGAGAAACAGTGCCGTCGCTGGCATCACGCTGACAATCACATCTGAGTCAAGAGAAGGAAGGTGGAGGTCATTTTTTTCGACGGGACTCGCCTCAGACTGAAAGAACTCAGAAGTCCACCCAAACTGATGAATAAAATGACAGGAATGTACCTGCTGAGGCTGTAATACTAAATGCAAACGCTATGATGAAACCAACGCTGCATAAATGTGATCACACTGAGGACTGAAGGGCTCTCAGCGGACCACAAAGGTAAATACATTTGTAGATAACACTACGTCAAAAAGCACTTGTAAATTCATGTACAGTATTATTTACTAGCAGATATCCGACTTATACTTATCTTGCCAAGGTTTTTCAAAGTATGAATAAGCGCTGATCAGTACCACCTGTTGAAGCTTTAATACCTCACAGGAAAAGCTTGAGGGAAACTCTGACACTGAGTCCTTTGAGAGCCAGTGCCTCAAGGCCGCTCGTCTTTTTACTGAAATAATCTGAGAACACTAGCTGATCATTTGACGATGAGGTAAGTGTGCCTTGTACACCCATGTGCATATGTTACTTCATATTCGAGTAAAACAGGCACCGCTGTGTACCTTACAGTCATGTGGATAGTTGCACATTGTAAATCTTTCTCCTGGTTTTTTTTTTTTATCATTGCTTTAAGTCATGTGGTGCCATCGGTTTTTCCAGAACACGTCGACAAAAACACCAGATGATCCACATCATGCATCATGTATAAACGCCCTAACAATGTAGCTTTTATTTTTGTAAGGACCCAGCACCAAGCACAGGCAGAGCCTGTGTAAGCTTTCAAACCATTTACTTTCAAATACTTCACCTCAATCAGACAGGTAATGTTACAAAGATGTTAGTATCGCCGGGAAAACAAAAAACCCCAAAAAACATTGGACTTTACTTGTAATAATTGAGGAATCGTTTTTTTTATGAGCCATTTGAAAGCTTTTGAAAGAAAAAGAGACTGTGTACAGCTGGATGAATGTTTTTAAATGAGATCACATTTCTATAACAACATGGGGCAGGCCTGGCGGCGGTTTTGTTAGCTTTGTTGCCACGCGGCCAGAACGTCCAGCGGGCGTGGAGGCTTCTTTCCAGGAACACAGTTAATTGATGAACCCCGCCTTTAACCCCCGTCTCATGACTCTGCAGTATAACCCAGTATAGATGTGTAGAGATGGATCCCGATGTGTTGCTATTATTTCCTGTAAATACAAGTCCCACTGAATCCAGGTCAAACTTGGTGAATTAACCCATTTATCTAATAAAGGTGTGAATTACCCCAGCTAAGAAAGGATTTCTTAATGAGAGGGGGAGACTGCAGACTAATAAGAGAAAGGTGTTCCTCGTGCTTTCAAGAGGGAAGGGCACGCGTATATTAGTCACATATGTACTTCAGGAAAAGGATTTAAGTCCTGAAAAGAAACATGCAAGGTGGAGCGCCTGGAGAAAACCCACACAGGCGCTGTGAAGGCACGCCAGCTTCTCCTGGACAGACTCCAGCAACCTTTCAGCTGCGAGGTGACACAACTATACCCTGCAGGTTATGATATATCCTTCATGTCTTACATGTCTGGCACATTGCAAAAGCACTGAAATAAATAAAGTAATCCATCATGTCCATTTACGGCACATTTGCCCTGCTTGTAGGCACGTCTGAATGTGACCATGTACGGGCGTTTCTGGGGATGAACAATGAAGTTATGAGATGTAACAATCAGCAGAGATTGGACATGAAATGATATGTGTTTTACTATATTGGGCCTGTTGACTTAAATACATTTATGCAGTACTTATTTGTGCAAACTATACAACAATAAACAGTATTTTATAGCATGTGTGTTGTGAGTTATTTACAGACCAGTTAAAGTGCATTTCATTGATTGAGGGTGATTCCTAGTATGATGAAGTCGCACAATTCACAATTATTATGTCTATATTAGGTTTAAACAGTACATTGAGCAAGTGTTTGAAAGGATAAACAATCGAAGTGCAAATCTATAACATTCACCTTTGTGTTCGTATCATTCCTTTCACAAGAGATCAATGAAGTAACTTTTCCAACAAAAGAAGGATGAGCTCTTGTTCAGAGTGGACAAAGTCATCTTTATTATTAACAGCCGGGTAAAGGTTGAATATTATCTAATGGGCTCCATATTTTTTTGCTTTTGAAGGGAGATTGCATTTGGTTTTCATTAACATCCTAAAACCATCTCCACAAAAAAAAAAAAAAAAAAAAGCAAAGAATGTCAAATAACTTTCTATGCATGGTTTAAGATGATTATATAGGATGTGTGGTCACTGGTCTCCAAGGGGTCATTTTCCAGGAAGCAGCTTTTTGCTTAAACATTGCTGATCACATCTCAGGGGGGAAAAAGAAGAAATGCTCTTTGAAATCATCTCACGCTACAGTTTCACAGGGCTCTGCTTTCTTTCTTGGAAACAACTGGAACTTCCGCCAGAGAGGCACATTTATTCATCACTTGTTACTTACTTTTCTTCTCTTTCTTTAAAGTCATCTCCAAAGATTGGCTTTTGAGGTTCGGTGTCAGTGATAAATATTTAGCAAGCCCAGAAAAGGAATGTTGTTGATATCTGTGAAACAACAGAGAACTGGCCCTGGTGGTTTGTGGTCACAGGCATTCTCTGATACTTTATTGAACCTTGCAGCCAAAGGTTCAGGTTAAAAACATCCAACAAAATCCAAGCAAGCAAATCTACAATTACCATTTTTTTCTCTTTGTTGAGGGCTGTAATGGAGCAATGATCAAATACCAAGATTCAGTTCACTTTGGGACATATATTTCACATGCAATGTGCTTCAAATGCATAACTTTCTCAGTTCATCCATATTAACATCTGGTAAACCAATGAAAACTGAACCCTTAAACAGTTGAAACCCCTGTTTCCCTCATTGGTAGTTGCAGCTATATGCTTCATATGCTATATGCTTGTTCTGGTATAACAAGATCTTATATATATATCTTAACAGTAGGAAGAAAAAAAAACGGTTTCTTTTTTAAGTCTTGCCTCCATCCACTTCCAAAAAGACTTTGAAATGGTGTTACAACACTGACTTACAGGTTTAGTGGCTAAACAGGATAATTACGTTAACCACTTAGTGTTGACACTCTACCCAGCCCCTTCATTACCAACGGCTCCAAGGTTAGACAGACATAATTAAGTCTGTTTTTTTTACTCTAGACTAGTCCAGCTGTCATGGGAAAAGAGGCAGCTCATAAACTTCATAAGTTCATACACTCACATCACTGCAGAAATCAACTGGACATGCAAGAAGAGGAACCCAGAGCAATCCCATGCCACGAGGTAAGGCCTCGGTTTCTTCAAAACAAACATTTCAGCTACGTGGGGAAGCTGGAAGTGCTGGGAACTTCCACCCTGCACGCCATATCTTTCTTTTTTTGATGTACTCAGACACTTTCCAAAATATACACAAACTATTCTGCCGGGGGGGTCCCGGGGGGCCTGGGTGGTTGATGGGAGGCTGCGGTGAGGCTGCGGTGGGGACCTTAGCGGGGCTAGCAGTGGCCGTCTTGGCCCTGCTGGTGTTGGTGGTGTTCACCCTGTTCTCCCTCCCTTCCTCCTCTCCTTTTACGCCCTCTTCCTCTCCCTTCATTGGTTAGCGGCTGCTGCCGGGCTGCATGGGTTAATGAACTGCTGACAGCGGCGCTGGTGCTGTTAACTGGGGCAACTGGGGAAGATGGTGGCGTTGCTGGCGGTGATGATGATATCTACCCTTGTTATTTTCTGCAGTACAACTAATAATTAAAATAACAGCAATAATAATGATACAATTGTTCATATCATTATTGGCCTTATGGTTGTTGTTGCTTTAGATGTCTCTTTTGTCACTATTATTATCATTATAAGCACCTGTATTTACAGTTATGCGTACCTGTAAATACAGTACAAGTACATGTATATGAGTACATGTTTATAATTGGAGGTTGATACATGTATGCATGTAACAGACATTCAAAAATACTTACAAGGCTAGGCAAATGTATTTATAAAGCACATTTCACACGACGAGCATGGACTCAATGTGCTCAGATACATAAACAAACAAACAAAATTACAGGTTTACAATAACAGAAACAGACAAAAATATGTCAAGAGACGAGAAGACTTATTTGATGATTTAAGGGATCTGTCCGGTATGTATTCAGTGAGCATGTCAACCATGTAGGAGGGAGCTAAGCCATTTATAGATTTAAAGACAATAAGAAGTACTTTAAAATCTACTCTTGTTTAACAGGGAGCCAGTGAAGAGAGGATAAAACAGGAGTGATGTGTTCATACCTCTTGGTTTTTGTTAGAATTCTGGCTGCAGCATTTTGAATAAGCTGGAGTTTATGTAACACTTGCTTTGTTAGTCCTGCAAAAAGTGCATTGCAATAATCTAATCTACTGGAGATAAAAGCATGAACCAGCTTTTCAGAGTCTGATTGTGACAGAAAGCATCTTACTTTAGATATATTTCTGAGATGATAGAAGGCAGTCCTGGAGACATTAGCTATGTGTTTCTGGAAGTTAAGATCAGCATCTAACATAACACCCAAGTTTTTGACAAGTTCACAAGGTTTTATTGACAGAGGAGTTACAGGCCTGCATGCATCTCTCTCTCACACACACCCTCTTTTCTTTTTGCTTTTTCTTTTTATTGCAACACAATTTAACACACGTTAATTTACATAGACTAGGAGACACCACACAAACATTACAGCTAGCCTATCACCACTAGGGGTGGGCAAAAATATCGATATGGCAATATATCGCGATACTTTTCCAGCTGATTCAATATCGATATTCAAAATTTGAATATCGATTATTTTTTTTTTTTTTTTTTTAAATATTTTTTATCCCCGATTTTTTTCCCATTCTATCACCCAGTGCTCCTACCTAAGTGACAGTCCTGGGCATTGCCACTCTCTACCAACCCTGGGAGGGCCCTGCACTGAGCTCCGGTTTTATTTCACATTTTATTTCATTTTATTATTTATTTTTTATATAACACAATTGCCTGTCCTTAAAAAATGAAAAATAATGGACAGAGGTTTATTTATTTATGGATTTATATCTATACTGACTGATCACTGTGCCTGTCCTTGGTTTTAGTACCATCTTTCTTGTGTTTATTATCATTTGCCACATAATTAAAGCAACCTCATACTAAATTTAATGTTAATTTCATATGATGTAAATAATATGAAAAACATATACAAATATGTTGTAACTTTAGCTTGTATAGTTATAATAAAACATTGTTTTGACTCAGTTTGTCCCATGAATTGTCACTATAATCTGATGAACGTGCAACTCGGATTTTAAGATCCATCACTATCATCTGATGTACATATATACAACTTGGATTTTAAGATGTGTAATGCATTTTTAAATTTTTCGGTGAACTATGTAGAATATAATAATCGGGATATCGCATAATCGGGATATCGCAATGTGTATCGTATCGTGGCTCAAGTATCGTGATGCGTATCGTATCGTGAGGTCCTTCCCAATACCCACCCCTAATCACCACACTACACACACCCATCACTGTCTTGTTCTTTCATGTTTCACATCGAGGATTTTATTCCCCCCTGTCAGAGAAAAGAATTTAAATTTTAATAAAATATCTTGGCCTGGTGAAAGATACACTCACTTTCACACACACCCACACACCTTAAGAAACTAATATCTGCTGCAGGATTACATATATATCTCATCAATAACGGTTTTACCAATCATGGTTTTTTATCCAAAAAGCTCTTTCCAAGGCTTTTATTTGACCCAAATGTCTACAATTGTTGAGTCAAATCTATGGATAAGTGAACTGAACACTGTGTAATTCTCTGAAAGACAACAAAGATGGTTTTTGCCAAATATGGTAGTGCTGATCTCAAACTGAAAGCAAAAAAGAGTGAAGGGAGCAGCAAAATTTGGACTTGCTTTGCTGCTTTACATATTGGACCTCACCATCTCACTGAATTTACCAAAATATCCTTCAGCATAATGTCAGGCTGGCTGTCCATAGCAGAATCCATAGCCAATCCATAGCAGAACAGCTTCATCATCAAGACAAAATCTGCACTTTGGAGGGCTGACCCAGTCCGGACTGGCTTAAACCCGTAAGATCTTCAGAACAGACATTGTACAAATGTGACTGAGCTGCAGCAGGTCTGAGAAGAGGAACGGTCCAAATTCCTCCTGAATGTTTAGGAAGTCTGATCCAGAACTACTGAAGGTGCTTCATGGAAATGTCTAATTGGTGTGTTCAATAAATTGAAGAAATTATAAGTGTTATCGTTATCGCTCATTGTGTTTGTCTATTTCCGTGGTTTATAAAAAGATCTGATCACATTTCATGGTCAATAAATGGAGGAAACCACCCGACTTCAGGGGTTCACATACTTTCTTGCCACTGTATTTCATTCCTGCACACTTCCATGCGTGAACATGTGACACGGGGATGCGACTGACCTCAGCGTTATTATTCATCCCTCTCTCCCCTCACTCTGCCCTCCATCTTCCTGGAACTGCATGGAGTCCCTCACAACACATTCCTTTGCTAATAAGGATATTTTGGCTTTCATTTCTTCATCACTCCTCAAATCCGTCTTCAAAGGACTGATGAGAGCAATCTGCTGCTTGACAGACTGATCATTTATGGTTTGGATTTGCTTCAAAATTGTGTTACACGAGTTGCTGTAAAAACAATTATGTTACCAAACCTTTGCCACAAAAAAAAAAAATCCCTGAAATTAGAAAAAGAAAAAGAAAAAAAGTCTTTGTTGGCAAGTTACGTGTTTGAATTTTGATTCACTAATCAATCCAGAAGCACAAGAATTATAAACACGGGTATGATTTACATTTATTATACATCATAAATCAATTTGAATATCAAAAGAAACATAACTCTACAATAATATTTTAATGTCACAGAATATTCTGGAGGGTCTTTTCGCTCCTCGATACCTAATAAGTCCACAAAAACACTTTTGAGAAGCAAATTATGACAGATTTTTGCAGGTATTGAATCTGACAGCTCTGCTTTCCCATGCTGTGATGGTGTTCAGTCCATGGGCTGGTCCTGTCGCTCTTTGAACTCGTTAACTCTCGCCTGGAACAAATGAAAGAACATATCAGAACTGGAGATCAATCAAGTAAATCTACATCAACAGCATATCAACCTGATTACTTTGAAACACAAAATAAATAAATATATATATATATATATATATAAATATATAAATATCACTTCAATCCGATTCATGGACAGTGGAGTAAAGGATGAACCAAAGTAACTCATTGCAATTCATGTCAACCAAACTGTAATCTGGATATTTCTTATATACAAAAAGCTCAGTGTTTGGGGAACATCACCCAACCACTCTCTTTTTTTAATGGGGTCAATGAAAAGAGTGACTGGGGAGTTCTGTCCTGTCTGGAAATGAAGGAGAAGTGGAGGTGCAACCCAGAGGGGACAGGTTGATTGATAATCCTCCACAAAACACTCAACACCACCGTCTACACGAGGAATGCCCCGATGTTGGTAGCAAGTCATGACAAAATGTTTGTAAAAAGCAGTTTATTGGGACTGGGTGATATCTTTGTCTGTGACAGAAATATGGGCAATAATGTTATTTAAAAAAGGTCCTCTGGGTCCCAATAACAGGAAGCACCTGCATGGCTCCCTGGTATGATGTTTATAGAGGTTTATAGATGTTTAGGACCCAAGGGCGTACAGGACACAGTGGAGAGATTTTTTTTTTCTTTGGTTGACTTGTGAACAGAGGACCAATACACCAATATTACACCATACGGATTTAATAAATATGAATATTTGGTTAATAGTAATCTTACAATAATATAACATAATATAAAACTTCTACATACTACGAGGAGTGTGCAGTAAGAGGAACCAATCAGCAGTTAGCACCAAATGGGAAATAACCTGTGGTGTATACTATAAAGCAGGTTCAAACGTATATTTATGGTCTGGCTTCGGTAACCCAACACTGGTCATCAAAACATATTTAAGACCTTAATATGTACCGTATACCTGTTTTGTTTTTGTTTTTTTTTTGCAGCATTTGCAAAACAATATAGAATTTCAAGATCATCAAAAACACCTTTATCTCCCGTTTATGTATTAATACTGACTGACTGGGAAGCACTGCTTTCACAAGTGTTGACCTTTTATTTCAAACCAAGACCAGGTGAGCTCTCCAAAGTAGATGCTGATGGGAATACACCAGAAGTGAACCAGCGTGGAGACTTAAAACCCAGCAGTGCAGACGCCATTCACCATCCTGCAAATGTTGCTTACGGTAGTCGGCGACCGTGCCCACAGTCACTCATTCATCCATTCATTAGTCCATCTGGACTGGTTAGGGAGTTGTGTCTAGACAAGTTATTTCCAATGATTTAAAACGTAACTGAGGTAATTGTCTTGGTACTGTCAATGACCTCACTTTAAGAAACCAGGAAGACTCAGATATGCATTTCTGGGATTTTCCAAGCGTAATTTTGAATTATTAAAGTGTGTGTTTGATTTACATGTTTTGTACTGTAAGTTTTGATCCAGATGGTTATCTCTGGGATGTAAACCTTTCTCCAGTCAGACACCCAACCACATGCTGCCTAGTACAGGTTACGTTAAATAAATTATACAGATATCAAGGCTTAAATCCCTTGTCTGGACACAGGTTACCGTCAGGCCTGGCCACGCGGCTTTGCCCTCCTGTAAACTCCCCACATGCACCGTACGGGTCAGATACGAGGCGTTACAGCAGCAGCCAAAGGCCTCTCCATTAACACCCATTTACCAAGACTGGAATGATGCAGTCACATAGGATAATAAATCACATGCAGATGATTATCACTCAGGAGAACATTTCTGCTCCACAAGTGCAAACAACATGTGAGGGGGGGGGGGGAATCTGAGAAGACATGGCTCATGTGAGCAGAAGACTGCAAATAATCCATGGTGGCTTGCTATTCGGGCCGACCGCTGAGACTTTAGAGGCATCCACAGCGGCTGAAAGTCGTTTTGTTGGATATAATCTCACCACAGTTCCTGTTGGTGGCTGTGAAGCAACAATGCTACGTGACTGTAGGAGTTTGTCAGCAGATTTATAGTAGCATCGTAACAGTTGTGGTGAGATGTTGTGACAATGTTCGATGGATTCAGGGCTGTTTTCTGTCGATGTCGAGACAAGGATCAACCAGCCTCTGCTTTTTGTTTTCCTGACAAGCAGAAGTTTCCTCAGATGGCCAGACTCCCCCTGCAGGTTTGTAGGGCAACACAAGGCATCAGTTCATCTGTTGTTATTTTTCCCCAGATGCACAGATGTGAGTCTGGACGCATCAGACCACATGAACTCTTTCCACTGCTCCACAGTCAAATCTTTATGCGTCCAAGAAAAACAAAGGCTTTTCATTTGATTAGCCTCACTTGGAAGGGATTTTCTAAAGGCCACATAGCTATTAGTCACGATACATTGACCGTTTCACAATATGCATGCACAAATGATTACCATCACTTTTGAAACTGCGGTAACTTCTACTGTTTCGTGTGTTTTTTTCTTCCTGTTATGATGCAAAACAATTACTTAACTGCTGCTCATGCAACCCAAAGCCGAGTGCAAGAAACACTTGTACTTTAACATTTTGCAGAAAAATATAAAACAACTTTTTGAACCATATTTTGTTGTAAATAAATTCAGAAAACAGGTAAACCAGAAATCAATCTCAGCCCACAGCAGGGGAAGTTGTTGTTTTTCCTCATTTCTCTAAAAGGAACTGAGGATAACCACACAAAACAGATGAAGGTGTACCTGGAAAGTGTTGAGAACATGTTGACAAACATCGTTCAGCTCATTCAGGCCTTTCCGCAGCGGCTCTACGGCTGGA